>NW_027008724.1:0-77272 GCF_036934945.1 Oncorhynchus masou masou
CACCTCTCTATCACTGTGTTTATGAAGCCAGACTTCAGCCCTTACCACCTCTCTATCACTGTGTTTATGAAGCCAGATTTCAGCCCCTAACCACCTCTCCATCACTGTGTTTATGAAGCCAGACTTCAGCCCTTAACCACCTCTCTATCACTGTGTTTATGAAGCCAGATTTCAGCCCTTAATCTCCTCTCCATCACTGTGTTTATGAAGCCAGATTTCAGCCCTTAACCACCTCTCTATCACTGTGTTTATGAAGCCAAACTTCAGTCCCTGACTGGTAAGAACCAGGGGGTGCTGGTCCTTACCAGTTGTGTTAACCAGGGGGTACTGGTTCTTACCGGTTGTGTTAACCAGGGGACGCTGGATCTAACCAGTTGTGTTAACCAAGGGGTGCTGGTTTTAACCAGTGGGCGCTGGTTCTTACCAGTTGTGTCAACCAGGGGACGCTGTTTCTTACCAGTTTTGTCAACCAAGGGGTGCTGGTTCTTACCAGTTGTGTTAACCAGTGGGTGCTGGTTCTTACCAGTTGTGTCAACCAGGGAGTGCTGGTTCTTACCAGTTGTGTCAACCAGGGAGTGCTGGTTCTTACCAGTTGTGTTAACCAGTGGGAGCTGGTTCTTACCAGTTGTGTTAACCAGGGGGTGCTGGTTCTTACCAGTTGTGTCAACCAGGGGATGCTGGTTCTTACCAGTTGTGTTAACCAGGCGGCTCTGGTTCTTACCAGTTGTTGGTTAAGCAAGCGCTGAGCCCATGGGCTCTTTCTTAACAAATATGTAGCAGATCCCTGTGTCTCCCATAGCTCAGTGCTACACTGGTTGTTCTGGTACTGACATTTACAGGGTAGGGACCCCTGGGCCTCCAACCATGCTGTTGTGTGTGTGTGTGTGTGTGTGTGTGTGTGTGTGTGTGTGTGTGTGTGTGTGTGTGTGTGTGTGTGTGTGTGTGTGTGTGTGTGTGTGTATTGAAAAACAGACATTTATGATGGGACCAGCGGTGCTTGTTTTGACAGTTGGACTCTGTGACAGCCAGAGGACCGTTGGACTCTGTGACAGCCAGAGGACAGTTGGACTCTGTGACAGCCAGAGGACAGTTGGACTCTGTGACAGCCAAAGGACCGTTGGACTCTGTGACAGCCAGAGGACAGTTGGACTCTGTGACAGCCAGAGGACAGTTGGACTCTGTGACAGCCAGAGGACAGTTGGACTCTGTGACAGCCAGAGGACAGTTGGACTCTGTGACAGCCAGAGGACAGTTGGAGTCTGTGACAGCCAGAGGACAGTTGGACTCTGTGACAGCCAGAGGACAGTTGGACTCTGTGACAGCCAGAGGACAGTTGGACTCTGTGACAGCCAGAGGACAGTTGGACTCTGTGACAGCCAGAGGAGGGATCGTCGAGGCAAATCTATTTAATTAATGCTTTATTTGATATTGAGTTAATGGTGTTTGAGCTGAATTTTTAAATTGTGCTCTCTCTCTCCTTTCTCTCACCCTCTTTCGCTGTCTCTCCCCCAGGCAACTGATACTCCAGAGGACCGTAACAACCCAGTTCTCCTCTACAACAAAATGGAGCTGGGTGTTCTCAATGCTAACTTCAGCCTGGAGGTCGACACACAAGTAAGAGACTCAATGTGTGTTGTCTGCTCTGTTCAGTATGTCTGATAAACCCCTCCTATCAGGTGATGATAAACCCCTCCTCTCAGGTGATGATGATGATAAACCCCTCCTCTCAGGTGATGATAAACCCCTCCTCTCAGGTGATGATAAACCCCTCCTCTCAGGTGATGATAAACCCCTCCTCTCAGGTGATGATAAACCCTCCTCTCAGGTGATGATAAACCCTCCTCTCAGGTGATGATAAACCCCTCCTCTCAGGTGATGATAAACCCCTCCTCTCAGGTGATGATAAACCCCTCCTCTCAGGTGATGATAAACCCCTCCTCTCAGGTGTTGATGATAAACCCCTCCTCTCAGGTGATGATGATGATAAACCCCTCCTCTCAGGTGATGATGATGATAAACCCCTCCTCTCAGGTGTTGATGATAAACCCCTCCTCTCAGGTGTTGATGATAAACCCCTCCTCTCAGGTGTTGATGATAAACCCCTCCTCTCAGGTGTTGATGATAAACCCCTCCTCTCAGGTGTTGATGATAAACCCCTCCTCTCAGGTGTTGATGATAAACCCCTCCTCTCAGGTGTTGATGATAAACCCCTCCTCTCAGGTGTTGATGATAAACCCCTCCTCTCAGATGGTGATGATAAACCCCTCCTCTCAGGTGGTGATGATAAACCCCTCCTCTCAGGTGGTGATGATAAACCCCTCCTCTCAGGTGATGATGATAAACCCGTCCTCTCAGGTGTTGATGATAAACCCCTCCTCTCAGATGGTGATGATAAACCCCTCCTCTCAGGTGGTGATGACAAACCCCTCCTCTCAGGTGATGATGATAAACCCCTCCTCTCAGGTGATGATGATGATAAACCCCTCCTCTCAGGTGTTGATGATAAACCCCTCCTCTCAGGTGTTGATGATAAACCCCTCCTCTCAGGTGTTGATGATAAACCCCTCCTCTCAGGTGTTGATGATAAACCCCTCCTCTCAGGTGTTGATGATAAACCCCTCCTCTCAGGTGTTGATGATAAACCCCTCCTCTCAGGTGATGATGATAAACCCGCCCTCTCAGGTGTTGATGATAAACCCCTCCTCTCAGATGGTGATGATAAACCCCTCCTCTCAGGTGGTGATGACAAACCCCTCCTCTCAGGTGACGATGATAAACCCCTCCTCTCAGGTGATGATGATAAACCCATCCTCTCAGATGGTGATGATAAACCCCTCCTCTCAGGTGATGATGATAAACCCCTCCTCTCAGATGGTGATGATGATAAACCCATCCTCTCAGATGGTGATGATAAACCCCTCCTCTCAGATGGTGATGATAAACCCCTCCTCTCAGGTGATGATGATAAACCCCTCCTCTCAGATGGTGATGATGATAAACCCATCCTCTCAGATGGTGATGATAAACCCCTCCTCTCAGGTGATGATGATAAACCCCTCCTCTCAGATGGTGATGATGATAAACCCATCCTCTCAGATGGTGATGATAAACCCCTCCTCTCAGATGGTGATGATAAACCCCTCCTCTCAGATGGTGATGACAAACCCCTCCTCTCAGATGGTGATGATGATAAACCCCTCCTCTCAGATGGTGATGATAAACCCCTCCTCTCAGATGGTGATGATGATAAACCCATCCTCTCAGATGGTGATGATAAACCCCTCCTCTCAGATGGTGATGATGGTAAACCCCTCCTCTCAGATGGTGATGATGATAAACCCCTCCTCTCTGGTGGTGATGATGATAAACCCCTCCTCTCAGATGGTGATGATGATAAACCCCTCCTCTCAGATGGTGATGATGATAAACCCCTCCTCTCAGGTGGTGATGATAAACCCCTCCTCTCAGATGGTGATGATGATAAACCCCTCCTCTCAGATGGTGATGATGGTAAACCCCTCCTCTCAGATGGTGATGATGGTAAACCCCTCCTCTCAGATGGTGATGATGGTAAACCCCTCCTCTCAGATGGTGATGATGATAAACCCCTCCTCTCAGATGGTGATGATGATAAACCCGTCCTCTCAGGTGTTGATGATAAACCCCTCCTCTCAGGTGTTGATGATAAACCCCTCCTCTCAGGTGTTGACGATAAACCCCTCCTCTCAGGTGTTGATGATAAACCCCTCCTCTCAGGTGTTGATGATAAACCCCTCCTCTCAGATGGTGATGATAAACCCCTCCTCTCAGGTGTTGATGATAAACCCCTCCTCTCAGGATGTTGATGATAAACCCCTCCTCTCAGGTGTTGATGATAAACCCCTCCTCTCAGGTGTTGATGATAAACCCCTCCTCTCAGATGGTGATGATAAACCCCTCCTCTCAGATGGTGATGATAAACCCCTCCTCTCAGGTGATGATGATAAACCCGTCCTCTCAGATGGTGATGACAAACCCCTCCTCTCAGGTGATGATGACAAACCCCTCCTCTCAGGTGGTGATGACAAACCCCTCCTCTCAGATGCTGATGATAAACCCCTCCTCTCAGATGTTGATGATAAACCCCTCCTCTCAGATGGTGATGATAAACCCCTCCTCTCAGGTGTTGATGATAAACCCCTCCTCTCAGATGGTGATGATAAACCCCTCCTCTCAGATGGTGATGATAAACCCCTCCTCTCAGATGTTGATGATAAACCCCTCCTCTCAGGTGTTGATGATAAACCCCTCCTCTCAGATGGTGATGATAAACCCCTCCTCTCAGGTGGTGATGACAAACCCCTCCTCTCAGGTGATGATGATAAACCCCTCCTCTCAGGTGGTGATGATAAACCTCTCCTCTCAGGTGGTGCTGATAAACCCCTCCTCTCAGATGGTGATGACAAACCCCTCCTCTCAGGTGTTGATGACAAACCCCTCCTCTCAGATGGTGATGACAAACCCCTCCTCTCAGATACTGATAAACCCCTCCTATCAGGTGATGATAAACCCCTCCTATCAGGTGATGATAAACCCCTCCTCTCAAATGGTGATGACAAACCCCTCCTCTCAGATGGTGATGATAAACCCCTCCTCTCAGGTGATGATAAACCCCTCCTCTCAGGTGATGATAAACCCCTCCTATCAGGTGATGATAAACCCCTCCTCTAAGATGGTGATGATAAACCCCTCCTCTCAGGTGATGATAAACCCCTCCTATCAGGTGATGATGACAAACCCCTCCTCTCAGATGGTGATGATAAACCCCTCCTCTCAGATGGTGATGACAAACCCCTCCTCTCAGATGGTGATGACAAACCCCTCCTCTCAGGTGTTGATGATAAACCCTCCTCTCAGGTGTTGATGATAAACCCCTCCTCTCAGATGGTGATGATAAACCCCTCCCCTCAGATGGTGATGATGATAAACCCCTCCTCTCAGGTGGTGATGATAAACCCCTCCTCTCAGATGGTGATGATAAACCCCTCCTCTCAGATGGTGATGATGATAAACCCCTCCTCTCAGGTGGTGATGATAAACCCCTCCTCTCAGATGGTGATGATGATAAACCCCTCCTCTCAGATGGTGATGATAAACCCCTCCTCTCAGATGGTGATGATGATAAACCCCTCCTCTCAGATGGTGATGATGATGAACCCCTCCTCTCAGATGGTGATGATGATAAACCCCTCCTCTCAGATGGTGATGATGATGAACCCCTCCTCTCAGATGGTGATGATGATAAACCCCTCCTCTCAGGTGGTGATGATAAACCCCTCCTCTCAGGTGGTGATGATAAACCCCTCCTCTCAGATGGTGATGACAAACCCCTCCTCTCAGATGGTGATGACAAACCCCTCCTCTCAGATGGTGATGACAAACCCCTCCTCTCAGATGGTGATGATAAACCCCTCCTCTCAGATGGTGATGACAAACCCTCCTCTCAGATGGTGATGACAAACCCCTCCTCTCAGGTGTTGATGATAAACCCTCCTCTCAGGTGTTGATGATAAACCCCTCCTATCAGGTGATGATAAACCCCTCCTCTCAGATGGTGATGATAAACCCCTCCCCTCAGGTGTTGATGATAAACCCCTCCTCTCAGATGGTGATGATAAACCCCTCCTCTCAGGTGGTGATGACAAACCCCTCCTCTAAGATGGTGATGATAAACCCCTCCTCTCAGGTGTTGATGATAAACCCCTCCTCTCAGATGGTGATGATAAACCCCTCCCCTCAGATGGTGATGATGATAAACCCCTCCTCTCAGGTGGTGATGATAAACCCCTCCTCTCAGATGGTGATGATAAACCCCTCCTCTCAGATGGTGATGATGATAAACCCCTCCTCTCAGGTGGTGATGATAAACCCCTCCTCTCAGATGGTGATGATGATAAACCCCTCCTCTCAGGTGGTGATGATGATAAACCCCTCCTCTCAGATGGTGATGATGATAAACCCCTCCTCTCAGATGGTGATGATGATAAACACCTCCTCTCAGGTGGTGATGATAAACCCCTCCTCTCAGATGGTGATGATGATGAACCCCTCCTCTCAGATGGTGATGATGACAAACCCCTCCTCTCAGATGGTGATGATAAACCCCTCCTCTCAGATGGTGATGACAAACCCCTCCTCTCAGATGGTGATGATGATAAACCCCTCCTCTCAGATGGTGATGATGATGAACCCCTCCTCTCAGATGGTGATGATGATAAACCCTCCTCTCAGATGGTGATGATGATGAACCCCTCCTCTCAGATGGTGATGATGATAAACCCCTCCTCTCAGGTGGTGATGATAAACCCCTCCTCTCAGGTGGTGATGATAAACCCCTCCTCTCAGATGGTGATGACAAACCCCTCCTCTCAGATGGTGATGACAAACCCCTCCTCTCAGATGGTGATGACAAACCCCTCCTCTCAGATGGTGATGATAAACCCCTCCTCTCAGATGGTGATGACAAACCCCTCCTCTCAGATGGTGATGACAAACCCCTCCTCTCAGGTGTTGATGATAAACCCTCCTCTCAGGTGTTGATGATAAACCCCTCCTATCAGGTGATGATAAACCCCTCCTCTCAGATGGTGATGATAAACCCCTCCCCTCAGGTGTTGATGATAAACCCCTCCTCTCAGATGGTGATGATAAACCCCTCCTCTCAGGTGGTGATGACAAACCCCTCCTCTAAGATGGTGATGATAAACCCTCCTCTCAGGTGTTGATGATAAACCCCTCCTCTCAGATGGTGATGATAAACCCCTCCCCTCAGATGGTGATGATGATAAACCCTCCTCTCAGGTGGTGATGATAAACCCCTCCTCTCAGATGGTGATGATGATAAACCCCTCCTCTCAGGTGGTGATGATGATAAACCCCTCCTCTCAGATGGTGATGATGATAAACCCTCCTCTCAGATGGTGATGATGATAAACACCTCCTCTCAGGTGGTGATGATAAACCCCTCCTCTCAGATGGTGATGATGATGAACCCTCCTCTCAGATGGTGATGATGATAAACCCCTCCTCTCAGATGGTGATGACAAACCCCTCCTCTCAGATGGTGATGACAAACCCCTCCTCTCAGATGGTGATGATAAACCCCTCCTCTCAGATGGTGATGACAAACCCCTCCTCTCAGATGGTGATGACAAACCCTCCTCTCAGATGGTGATGACAAACCCCTCCTCTCAGATGGTGATGATAAACCCCTCCTCTCAGATGGTGATGACAAACCCCTCCTCTCAGATGGTGATGACAAACCCCTCCTCTCAGGTGTTGATGATAAACCCTCCTCTCAGGTGTTGATGATAAAGCCCTCCTATCAGGTGATGATAAACCCCTCCTCTAAGATGGTGATGATAAACCCCTCCTCTCAGGTGTTGATGATAAACCCCTCCTCTCAGATGGTGATGATAAACCCTTCCCCTCAGATGGTGATGATGATAAACCCCTCCTCTCAGGTGGTGATGATAAACCCCTCCTCTCAGATGGTGATGATAAACCCCTCCTCTCAGATGGTGATGATGATAAACCCCTCCTCTCAGGTGGTGATGATAAACCCCTCCTCTCAGATGGTGATGATGATAAACCCCTCCTCTCAGATGGTGATGATAAACCCCTCCTCTCAGATGGTGATGATAAACCCCTCCTCTCAGATGGTGATGATAAACCCCTCCTCTCAGGTGGTGATGATGATAAACCCCTCCTCTCAGATGGTGATGATGATAAACCCCTCCTCTCAGATGGTGATGATAAACCCCTCCTCTCAGATGGTGATGATGATGAACCCCTGCTCTCAGATGGTGATGATGATAAACCCCTCCTCTCAGGTGGTGATGATAAACCCCTCCTCTCAGGTGGTGATGATAAACCCCTCCTCTCAGATGGTGATGACAAACCCCTCCTCTCAGATGGTGATGACAAACCCCTCCTCTCAGATGGTGATGACAAACCCCTCCTCTCAGATACTGATAAACCCCTCCTATCAGGTGATGATAAACCCCTCATCTCAGGTGATGATAAACCCCTCTTCTCAGGTGTTGATGACAAACCCCTCCTCTCAGGTGTTGATGATAAACCCTCCTCTCAGGTGTTGATGATAAACCCCTCCTCTCAGATGGTGATGATAAACCCCTCCCCTCAGATGGTGATGATGATAAACCCCTCCTCTCAGATGGTGGTGATGATAAACCCCTCCTCTCAGATGGTGATGATAAACCCCTCCTCTCAGATGGTGGTGATGATAAACCACTCCTCTCAGATGGTGATGATGATAAACCCCTCCTCTCAGATGGTGATGATGATAAACCCCTCCTCTCAGATGGTGTTGATGACAAACCCCTCCTGTCAGGTGATGATAAACCCCTCCTCTCAGGTTATGACAAACCCCTCCTCTCAGGTGTTGATGATAAACCCCTCCTCTCAGATGGTGATGACAAACCCCTCCTCTCAGGTGGTGATGACAAACCCCTCCTCTCAGATGGTGATGATAAACCCCTCCTCTCAGATGGTGATGATAAACCCCTCCTCTCAGATGGTGATGATAAACCCCTCCTCTCAGATGGTGATGATAAATCCCTCCTCTCAGATGGTGATGATGATAAACCCCTCCTCTCAGGTGATGATAAACCCCTCCTCTCAGGTGTTGATGATAAACCCCTCCTCTAAGATGGTGATGATAAACCCCTCCTGTCAGGTGATGACAAACCCCTCCTCTCAGGTGTTGATGATAAACCCCTCCTCTAAGATGGTGATGATAAACCCCTCCTGTCAGGTGATGATAAACCCCTCCTCTCAGGTGGTGATGATAAACCCCTCCTCTCAGGTGGTGATGATAAACCCCTCCTCTCAGGTGTTGATCATAAACCCCTCCTGTCAGGTGATGACAAACCCCTCCTCTCAGGTGGTGATGATAAACCCCTCCTCTCAGGTGATGATAAACCCCTCCTCTCAGGTGATGATAAACCCCTCCTCTCAGGTGATGATGAACCCCTCCTCTCAGGTGATGATGAACCCCTCCTCTCAGGTTTTGATGATAAACCCCTCCTCTCAGGTGATGATGAACCCCTCCTCTCAGGTGATGATAAACCCCTCCTCTCAGGTGATGATAAACCCCTCCTCTCAGGTGATGATAAACCCCTCCTCTCAGGTGATGATAAACCCCTCCTCTCAGGTGATGATAAACCCCTCCTCTCAGGTGATGATGAACCCCTCCTCTCAGGTGTTTGACTGGAGTTACTTCACCAGGAAGATCATGGGGACGGTCGGCATCACTGTGCCTGACACAGAGAATGTTATCAACTACGCACCTAACTACTTCAGACGGCTCAACCCTATCCTAGCCAAGTACACTAAGAGGTGAGAACATTGACTCAACCCGATCCTAGCCAAGTACACTAAGAGGTGAGAACATTGACTCAACCCTATCCTAGCCAAGTACACTAAGAGGTGAGAACATTGACTCAACCCTATCCTAGCCAAGTACACTAAGAGGTGAGAACATTGACTCAACCCTATCCTAGCCAAGTACACTAAGAGGTGAGAACATTGACTCAACCCTATCCTAGCCAAGTACACTAAGAGGTGAGAACATTGACTCAACCCTATCCTAGCCAAGTACACTAAGAGGTGAGAACATTGACTCAACCCTATCCTAGCCCAGTACACTAAGAGGTGAGAACATTGACTCAACCCTATCCTAGCCAAGTACACAGAACATTGACTCAACCCTATCCTAGCCAAGTACACTAAGAGGTGAGAACATTGACTCAACCCTATCCTTGCCAAGTACACTAAGAGGTGAGAACATTGACTCAACCCTATCCTAGCCAAGTACACTAAGAGGTGAGAACATTGACTCAACCCTATCCTAGCCCAGTACACTAAGAGGTGAGAACATTGACTCAACCCTATCCTAGCCAAGTACACTAAGAGGTGAGAACATTGACTCAACCCTATCCTAGCCAAGTACACTAAGAGGTGAGAACATTGACTCAACCCTATCCTAGCCAAGTACACTAAGAGGTGAGAACATTGACTCAACCCTATCCTAGCCAAGTACACAGAACATTGACTCAACCCTATCCTAGCCAAGTACACAGAACATTGACTCAACCCTATCCTAGCCAAGTACACTGAGAACATTGACTCAACCCTATCCTAGCCAATTACACTAAGAGGTGAGAACATTGACTCAACCCTATCCTAGCCAAGTACACTAAGAGGTGAGAACATTGACTCAACCCTATCCTAGCCAAGTACACAGAACATTGACTCAACCCTATCCTAGCCAAGTACACTGAGAACATTGACTCAATCCTATCCTAGCCAAGTACACTAAGAGGTGAGAACATTGACTCAACCCTATCCTAGCCAAGTACACTAAGAGGTGAGAACATTGACTCAACCCTATCCTAGCAAAGTACACAGAACATTGACTCAACCCTATCCTAGCCAAGTACACTGAGAACATTGACTCAACCCTATCCTAGCCAAGTACACTAAGAGGTGAGAACATTGACTCAACCCTATCCTAGCCAAGTACACAGAACATTGACTCAACCCTATCCTAGCCAAGTACACTGAGAACATTGACTCAATCCTATCCTAGCCAAGTACACTAAGAGGTGAGAACATTGACTCAACCCTATCCTAGCCAAGTACACTAAGAGGTGAGAAAATTGACTCAACCCTATCCTAGCCAAGTACACAGAACATTGACTCAACCCTATCCTAGCCAAGTACACTGAGAACATTGACTCAACCCTATCCTAGCCAAGTACACTAAGAGGTGAGAACATTGTCTCAACCCTATCCTAGCCAAGTACACTAAGAGGTGAGAACATTGACTCAACCCTATCCTAGCCAAGTACACTAAGAGGTGAGAACCTTGACTCAACCCTATCCTTGCCAAGTACACAGAACATTGACTCAACCCTATCCTAGCCAAGTACACTGAGAACATTGACTCAACCCTATCCTAGTCAAGTACACTAAGAGGTGAGAACATTGACTCAACCCTATCCTAGCCAAGTACACTAAGAGGTGAGAACATTGACTCAACCCTATCCTAGCCAAGTACACTAAGAGGTGCGAACATTGACTCAACCCTATCCTAGCCATGTACACTAACAGGTAAGAACATTGACTCAACCCTATCCTAGCCAGGTAAACTAAGAGGTGAGAACATTGACTCAACCCTATCCTAGCCAATAACACTAAGAGGTGAGAGCATTGACTCAACCCTATCCTAGCCAAGTACACTGAGAACATTGACTCAACTCTATCCTAGCCAAGAACACTAAGAGGTGAGAACATTGACTCAACCCTATCCTAGCCACATACACTGAGAACATTGACTCAACCCTATCCTAGCCAAGTACACTAAGAGGTGAGAACATTGACTCAACCCTATCCTAGCCACGTACACTGAGAACATTGACTCACCCCTATCCTAGCCAAGTACACTAAGAGGTGAGAACATTGACTCAACCCTATCCTTGCCAAGTACACTAAGAGGTGAGAACATTGACTCAACCCTATCCTAGCCAAGTACACTAAGAGGTGAGAACATTGACTCAACCCTATCCTAGCCACGCACACTGAGAACATTGATTCAACCCTATCCTAGCCAGGTACACTAAGAGGTGAGAACATTGACTCAATCCTATCCTAGCCAAGTACACTAAGAGGTGAGAACATTGACTCAACCCTATCCTAGCCAAGTACACTAAGAGGTGAGAACATTGACTTAACCCTATCCTAGCCAAGTACACTGAGAACATTGACTCAACCCTATCTTTGCCAAGTACACTGATAACATTGACTCAACCCTATCCTAGCCAAGTACACTGAGAACATTGACTCAACCCTATCCTAGCCAAGTACACTGAGAACATTGACTCAACTCTATCCTAGCCAAGTACACTAAGAGGTGAGAACATTGACTCAACCCTATCCTAGCCACGTACACTGAGAACATTGACTCAACCCTATCCTAGCCAAGTACACTAAGAGGTGAGAACATTGACTCAACCCTATCCTAGCCAAGTACACTAAGAGGTGAGAACATTGGCTCAACCCTATCCTAGCCACGCACATTGAGAACATTGATTCAACCCTATCCTAGCCAGGTACACAGAACATTGACTCAACCCTATCCTAGCCAAGTACACTGAGAACATTGACTCAACCCTATCCTAGCCAAGTACACTAAGAGGTGAGAACATTGACTCAACCCTATCCTAGCCACGTACACTAAGAGGTGAGAACATTGACTCAACCCTATCCTAGCCAGGTACACTAAGAGGTGAGAACATTCACTCAACCCTTTCCTAGCCAAGTACACTAAGAGGTGAGAACATTGACTCAACCCTATCCTAGCCAAGTACACTAAGAGGTGAGAACATTGACTCAACCCTATCCTAGCCAAGTACACTAAGAGGTGAGAACATTGACTTAACCCTATCCTAGCCAAGTACACTAAGAGGTGAGAACATTGACTTAACCCTATCCTAGCCAAGTACACAGAACATTGACTCAACCCTATCCTAGCCAAGTACACTGAGAACATTGACTCAACCCTATCCTAGCCAAGTACACTAAGTGGTGAGAGCATTGACTCAACCCTATCCTAGCCAAGTACACAGAACATTGACTCAACCCTATCCTAGCCAAGTACACTGAGAACATTGACTCAACCCTATCCTAGCCAAGTACACTAAGAGGTGAGAACATTGACTCAACCCTATCCTAGCCACGTACACTAAGAGGTGAGAACATTGACTCAACCCTATCCTAGCCAGGTACACTAAGAGGTGAGAACATTGACTCAACCCTTTCCTAGCCAAGTACACTAAGAGGTGAGAACATTGACTCAACCCTATCCTAGCCAAGTACACTAAGATGTGAGAACATTGACTCAACCCTATCCTAGCCAAGTACACTAAGAGGTGAGAACATTGACTTAACCCTATCCTAGCCAAGTACACTAAGAGGTGAGAACATTGACTTAATCCTATCCTAGCCAAGTACACAGAACATTGACTCAACCCTATCCTAGCCAAGTACACTGAGAACATTGACTCAACCCTATCCTTGCCAAGTACACTAAGAGGTGAGAACATTGACTCAACCCTATCCTAGCCAAGTACACAGAACATTGACTCAACCCTATCCTAGCCAAGTACACTGAGAACATTGACTCAACCCTATCCTAGCCAATTACACTAAGAGGTGAGAACATTGACTCAACCCTATCCTAGCCAAGTACACTCAGAGGTGAGAACATTGACTCAACCCTATCCTAGCCAAGTACACAGAACATTGACTCAACCCTATCCTAGCCAAGTACACTGAGAACATTGACTCAATCCTATCCTAGCCAAGTACACTAAGAGGTGAGAACATTGACTCAACCCTATCCTAGCCAAGTACACTAAGAGGTGAGAACATTGACTCAACCCTATCCTAGCCAAGTACACAGAACATTGACTCAACCCTATCCTAGCCAAGTACACTGAGAACATTGACTCAACCCTATCCTAGCCAAGTACACTAAGAGGTGAGAACATTGACTCAACCCTATCCTAGCCAAGTACACAGAACATTGACTCAACCCTATCCTAGCCAAGTACACTGAGAACATTGACTCAATCCTATCCTAGCCAAGTACACTAAGAGGTGAGAACATTGACTCAACCCTATCCTAGCCAAGTACACTAAGAGGTGAGAACATTGACTCAACCCTATCCTAGCCAAGTACACAGAACATTGACTCAACCCTATCCTAGCCAAGTACACTGAGAACATTGACTCAACCCTATCCTAGCCAAGTACACTAAGAGGTGAGAACATTGTCTCAACCCTATCCTAGCCAAGTACACTAAGAGGTGAGAACATTGACTCAACCCTATCCTAGCCAAGTACACTAAGAGGTGAGAACCTTGACTCAACCCTATCCTCGCCAAGTACACAGAACATTGACTCAACCCTATCCTAGCCAAGTACACTGAGAACATTGACTCAACCCTATCCTAGCCAAGTACACTAAGAGGTGAGAACATTGACTCAACCCTATCCTAGCCAAGTACACTAAGAGGTGAGAACATTGACTCAACCCTATCCTAGCCAAGTACACTAAGAGGTGCGAACATTGACTCAACCCTATCCTAGCCATGTACACTAACAGGTAAGAACATTGACTCAACCCTATCCTAGCCATGTACACTAACAGGTAAGAACATTGACTCAACCCTATCCTAGCCAGGTAAACTAAGAGGTGAGAACATTGACTCAACCCTATCCTAGCCAATAACACTAAGAGGTGAGAACATTGACTCAACCCTATCCTAGCCAAGTACACTGAGAACATTGACTCAACTCTATCCTAGCCAAGAACACTAAGAGGTGAGAACATTGACTCAACCCTATCCTAGCCACATACACTGAGAACATTGACTCAACCCTATCTTAGCCACGTACACTGAGAACATTGACTCAACCCTATCCTAGCCAAGTACACTAAGAGGTGAGAACATTGACTCAACCCTATCCTTGCCAAGTACACTAAGAGGTGAGAACATTGACTCAACCCTATCCTAGCCAAGTACACTAAGAGGTGAGAACATTGACTCAACCCTATCCTAGCCACGCACACTGAGAACATTGATTCAACCCTATCCTAGCCAGGTACACTAAGAGGTGAGAACATTGACTCAATCCTATGCTAGCCAAGTACACTAAGAGGTGAGAACATTGACTCAACCCTATCCTAGCCAAGTACACTAAGAGGTGAGAACATTGACTTAACCCTATCCTAGCCAAGTACACTGAGAACATTGACTCAACCCTATCCTAGCCAAGTACACTGAGAACATTGACTCAACCCTATCTTTGCCAAGTACACTGATAACATTGACTCAACCCTATCCTAGCCAAGTACACTGAGAACATTGACTCAACCCTATCCTAGCCAAGTACACTGAGAACATTGACTCAACTCTATCCTAGCCAAGTACACTAAGAGGTGAGAACATTGACTCAACCCTATCCTAGCCACGCACACTGAGAACATTGACTCAACCCTATCCTAGCCAAGTACACTAAGAGGTGAGAACATTGACTCAACCCTATCCTAGCCAAGTACACTAAGAGGTGAGAACATTGACTCAACCCTATCCTAGCCACGCACATTGAGAACATTGATTCAACCCTATCCTAGCCAGGTACACAGAACATTGACTCAACCCTATCCTAGCCAAGTACACTGAGAACATTGACTCAACCCTATCCTAGCCAAGTACACTAAGAGTTGAGAACATTGACTCAACCATATCCTAGCCACGTACACTAAGAGGTGAGAACATTGACTCAACCCTATCCTAGCCAGGTACACTAAGAGGTGAGAACATTGACTCAACCCTTTCCTAGCCAAGTACACTAAGAGGTGAGAACATTGACTCAACCCTATCCTAGCCAAGTACACTAAGAGGTGAGAACATTGACTCAACCCTATCCTAGCCAAGTACACTAAGAGGTGAGAACATTGACTTAACCCTATCCTAGCCAAGTACACTAAGAGGTGAGAACATTGACTTAACCCTATCCTAGCCAAGTACACAGAACATTGACTCAACCCTATCCTAGCCAAGTACACTGAGAACATTGACTCAACCCTATCCTAGCCACGTACACTAAGAGGTGAGAACATTGACTCAACCCTTTCCTAGCCAAGTACACTAAGAGGTGAGAACATTGACTCAACCCTATCCTAGCCAAGTACACTAAGAGGTGAGAACATTGACTCAACCCTATCCTAGCCAAGTACACTAAGAGGTGAGAACATTGACTCAACCCTATCCTAGCCAAGTACACTAAGAGGTGAGAACATTGACTTAACCCTATCCTAGCCAAGTACACTAAGAGGTGAGAACATTGACTTAACCCTATCCTAGCCAAGTACACAGAACATCGACTCAACCCTATCCTAGCCAAGTACACTGAGAACATTGACTCAACCCTATCCTAGCCAAGTACACTAAGTGGTGAGAGCATTGACTCAACCCTATCCTAGCCAAGTACACAGAACATTGACTCAACCCTATCCTAGCCAAGTACACTGAGAACATTGACTCAACCCTATCCTAGCCAAGTACACTAAGAGGTGAGCACATTGACTCAACCCTATCCTAGCCAAGTACACTAAGAGGTGAGAATATTGACTCAACCCTATCCTAGCCAAGTACACTAAGAGGTGCGAACATTGACTCAACCCTATCCTAGCCAAGTACACTGAGAACATTGACTCAACTCTATCCTAGCCAAGAACACTAAGAGGTGAGAACATTGACTCAACCCTATCCCAGCCACATACACTGAGAACATTGACTCAACCCTATCCTAGCCAAGTACACTAAGAGGTGAGAACATTGACTCAACCCTATCCTAGCCACGTACACTGAGAACATTGACTCAACCCTATCCTAGCCAAGTACACTAAGAGGTGAGAACATTGACTCAACCCTATCCTAGCCACGCACACTGAGAACATTGATTCAACCCTATCCTAGCCAGGTACACTAAGAGGTGAGAACATTGACTCAATCCTATCCTAGCCAAGTACACTAACAGGTGAGAACATTGACTCAACCCTATCCTAGCCAAGTACACTAAGAGGTGAGAACATTGTCTTAACCCTATCCTAGCCAAGTACACTGAGAACATTGACTCAACCCTATCTTTGCCAAGTACACTGATAACATTGACTCAACCCTATCCTAGCCAAGTACACTGAGAACATTGACTCAACCCTATCCTAGCCAAGTACACTGAGAACATTGACTCAACTCTATCCTAGCCAAGTACACTAAGAGGTGAGAACATTGACTCAACCCTATCCTAGCCACGTACACTGAGAACATTGACTCAACCCTATCCTAGCCAAGTACACTAAGAGGTGAGAACATTGACTCAACCCTATCCTAGCCAAGTACACTAAGAGGTGAGAACATTGACTCAACCCTATCCTAGCCACGCACATTGAGAACATTGATTCAACCCTATCCTAGCCAGGTTCACAGAACATTGACTCAACCCTATCCTAGCCAAGTACACTGAGAACATTGACTCAACCCTATCCTAGCCAAGTACACTAAGAGGTGAGAACATTGACTCAACCCTATCCTAGCCACGTACACTAAGAGGTGAGAACATTGACTCAACCCTATCCTAGCCACGTACACTGAGAACATTGACTCAACCCTATCCTAGCCAAGTACACTAAGAGGTGAGAACATTGACTCAACCCTATCCTTGCCAAGTACACTAAGAGGTGAGAACATTGACTCAACCCTATCCTAGCCAAGTACACTAAGAGGTGAGAACATTGACTCAACCCTATCCTAGCCACGTACACTGAGAACATTGATTCAACCCTATCCTAGCCAGGTACACTAAGAGGTGAGAACATTGACTCAATCCTTTCCTAGCCAAGTACACTAACAGGTGAGAACATTGACTCAACCCTATCCTAGCCAAGTACACTAAGAGGTGAGAACATTGACTCAACCCTATCCTAGCCACGCACACTGAGAACATTGATTCAACCCTATCCTAGCCAGGTACACTAAGAGGTGAGAACATTGACTCAATCCTATCCTAGCCAAGTACACTAACAGGTGAGAACATTGACTCAACCCTATCCTAGCCAAGTACACTAAGAGGTGAGAACATTGACTTAACCCTATCCTAGCCAAGTACACTGAGAACATTGACTCAACCCTATCTTTGCCAAGTACACTGATAACATTGACTCAACCCTATCCTAGCCAAGTACACTGAGAACATTGACTCAACCCTATCCTAGCCAAGTACACTGAGAACATTGACTCAACTCTATCCTAGCCAAGTACACTAAGAGGTGAGAACATTGACTCAACCCTATCCTAGCCACGTACACTGAGAACATTGACTCAACCCTATCCTAGCCAAGTACACTAAGAGGTGAGAACATTGACTCAACCCTATCCTAGCCAAGTACACTAAGAGGTGAGAACATTGACTCAACCCTATCCTAGCCACGCACATTGAGAACATTGATTCAACCCTATCCTAGCCAGGTACACAGAACATTGACTCAACCCTATCCTAGCCAAGTACACTGAAAACATTGACTCAACCCTATCCTAGCCAAGTACACTAAGAGGTGAGAACATTGACTCAACCCTATCCTAGCCACGTACACTAAGAGGTGAGAACATTGACTCAACCCTATCCTAGCCACGTACACTGAGAACATTGACTCAACCCTATCCTAGCCAAGTACACTAAGAGGTGAGAACATTGACTCAACCCTATCCTTGCCAAGTACACTAAGAGGTGAGAACATTGACTCAACCCTATCCTAGCCAAGTACACTAAGAGGTGAGAACATTGACTCAACCCTATCCTAGCCACGCACACTGAGAACATTGATTCAACCCTATCCTAGCCAGGTACACTAAGAGGTGAGAACATTGACTCAATCCTTTCCTAGCCAAGTACACTAACAGGTGAGAACATTGACTCAACCCTATCCTAGCCAAGTACACTAAGAGGTGAGAACATTGACTCAACCCTATCTTTGCCAAGTACACTGATAACATTGACTCAACCCTATCCTAGCCAAGTACATTGAGAACATTGACTCAACCCTATCCTAGCCAAGTACACTGAGAACATTGACTCAACTCTATCCTAGCCAAGTACACTAAGAGGTGAGAACATTGACTCAACCCTATCCTAGCCACGTACACTGAGAACATTGACTCAACCCTATCCTAGCCAAGTACACTAAGAGGTGAGAACATTGACTCAACCCTATCCTAGCCAAGTACACTAAGAGGTGAGAACATTGACTCAACCCTATCCTAGCCACGCACATTGAGAACATTGATTCAACCCTATCCTAGCCAGGTACACAGAACATTGACTCAACCCTATCCTAGCCAAGTACACTAAGAGGTGAGAACATTGACTCAACCCTATCCTAGCCAAGTACACTAAGAGGTGAGAACATTGACTCAACCCTATCCTAGCCAAGTACACTAAGAGGTGAGAACATTGACTTAACCCTATCCTAGCCAAGTACACTAAGAGGTGAGAACATTGACTTAACCCTATCCTAGCCAAGTACACAGAACATTGACTCAACCCTATCCTAGCCAAGTACACTGAGAACATTGACTCAACCCTATCCTAGCCAAGTACACTAAGTGGTGAGAACATTGACTCAACCCTATCCTAGCCAAGTACACTGAGAACATTGACTCAACCCTATCTTTGCCAAGCACACTGTGAACATTGACAAAAGCACATCATTATAATATGATGAGAAGCGTCAGTTTTTCAAACATTCTCATTTTTAGTACATTGTCGATCAACTGTAGTTGCTGGTGTAGTGTTTCCGTGTTGTTGTTTCCAGAGTCCTGCAGAACTACATGGTGTGGCGTTTCGTCATGAACATGGTGGTGGGTTTGAGCAGGCAGTACAGGGACACCAGGAAAGCCTTCCGCAAGGTACAGACACGCTTTCTCCTCGTCCTTTCTCTCTCTCTCTCGTCCGACTTCTCTTCCTACATCTCACTATTTCTCTGGTGTGTGTGATGTCATCAGTGTGAGCCATGCCCTGCTGCCCCCCTGCAGGCGCTGTACGGTGCCACGTCGGAGGCGGCGGTGTGGCGGCAGTGTGTCATCTACGTCAACAACAATATGGACAACGCTGTCGGAAGACTGTACGTAGAGGAGTCCTTCTCTGGGGAGAGCAAAGAACTGGTGAGGTTCACGATGGGGTGGGGGGAGTGTGTGTGTGTGTGTGTGTGTGTCCGTAAGCCTGTTCAGATCACCCATTGGCTGACACAATAGGGTCTCATACCATTGAGTTTATGCTCACACAGATTGTGATCCAAACACATACTTTCTATGAAACGTTTTGTCAGGCCCCTGACACATACACAGCTATTTTAAGCTCATTTTAAGTTCACTCTAAAGCATTGTTTTCCTTAACACTGCCTATCACATTCTGTTCCAGAGGAACCTGGGCTGAGATCCACAATAGAGACATTATCAGTACATACTGATCTGTTTAAAGTGTGTGTGTGTGTGTTAGATGGAAGAGATGATCTCTGTGATACGGGAGGTATTCATCAGTAACTTAGACCACCTAAGATGGATGGATGTAGAGACCAAGAAGGCTGCTGAGGAGAAGGTGAGACTCACCTGCCATTTGATACCTACCTGTTGACCTCAGGCTGACCTGTTTTACCTGTCCCTGTTTTACCTGTCCCTGTTTTACCTGTCCCTGTTTTACCTGTCTCTGTTTTACCTGTCTCTGTTTTACCTGTCCCTGTTTTACCTGTCCCTGTTTTACCTGTCTCTGTTTTACCTGTCTCTGTTTTACCTGTCTCTGTTTTACCTGTCTCTGTTTTACCTGTCTCTGTTTTACCTGTCTCTGTTTTACCTGTCCCTGTTTTACCTGTCTCTGTTTTACCTGTCTCTGTTTTACCTGTCTCTGTTTTACCTGTCTCTCTCTCTGTTTGACCTGTCTTTGTTTGACCTGTCTCTGTTTGACCTGTCTCTGTTTGACCTGTCTCTGTTTGACCTGTCTCTGTTTGACCTGTCCCTGTTTTACCTGTCCCTGTTTTACCTGTCCCTGTTTTAACTGTCTCTGTTTGACCTGTCTCTGTCTCTGTTTGACCTGTCTCTGTTTGACCTGTCTCTGTTTTACCTGTCTCTGTTTGACCTGACCCTGTTTTACCTGTCTCTGTTTTACCTGTCTCTGTTTTACCTGTCTCTGTTTTACCTGCCTCTGTTTTACCTGCCTCTGTTTTACCTGTCTCTGTTTTACCTGTCTCTGTCTCTGTTTTACCTGTCCCTGTTTTACCTGTCTCTGTTTTACCTGTCTCTGTTTTACCTGTCTCTGTTTTACCTGTCTCTGTTTTACCTGTCCCTGTTTTACCTGTCTCTGTTTTACCTGCCTCTGTTTTACCTGTCCATGTTTTACCTGTCTCTGTTTTACCTGCCTCTGTTTTACCTGCCTCTGTTTTACCTGTCTCTGTTTTACCTGTCTCTGTTTTACCTGTCTCTGTCTCTGATTTACTTGTCTATGTTTTACCTGTCTCTGTCTCTGTTTTACCTGTCTCTGTTTTACCTGTCTCTGTTTTACCTGTCTCTGTTTTACCTGTCTCTGTTTTACCTGTCTCTGTCTCTGTTTTACTTGTCTCTGTTTTACTTGTCTCTGTTTTACCTGTCTCTGTTTGACCTGTCTCTGTTTGACCTGTCTCTGTTTTACCTGCCTCTGTTTGACCTGCCTCTGTTTTACCTGCCTTTGTTTACCTGTCTCTGTTTGACCTGTCTCTGTCTCTGTTTTACCTGTCTCTGTCTCTGTTTTACCTGTCTCTGTTTTACCTGTCTCTGTTTTACCTGTCTCTGTTTTACCTGTCTCTGTCTCTGTTTTACCTGTCTCTATTTTACCTGTCTCTGTTTTACCTGACCCTGTTTTTACCTGTCTCTGTTTTACCTGTCTCTGTCTCTGTTTTACTTGTCTCTGTTTTACTTGTCTCTGTTTTACCTGTTTCTGTTTGACCTGTCTCTGTTTTACCTGTTTCTGTTTTACCTGTCTCTGTTTGACCTGTCTCTGTTTTACCTGTCTCTGTCTCTGTTTTACCTGTCTCTGTCTCTGTTTGACCTGTCTCTGTTTGACCTGTCTCTGTTTTACCTGTCTCTGTTTTACCTGTCTCTGTTTTACCTGCCTCTGTTTTACCTGTCTCTGTCTCTGTTTTACCTGTCTCTGTTTTACTTGTCTCTGTTTTACCTGTTTCTGTTTGACCTGTCTCTGTTTTACCTGTTTCTGTTTTACCTGTCTCTGTTTGACCTGTCTCTGTTTTACCTGTCTCTGTCTCTGTTTTACCTGTCTCTGTCTCTGTTTGACCTGTCTCTGTTTGACCTGTCTCTGTTTTACCTGTCTCTGTCTCTGTTTCACCTGTCTCTGTCTCTGTTTGACCTGTCTCTGTTTGACCTGTTTCTGTTTGACCTGTCTCTGTTTCACCTGTCTCTGTCTCTGTTTGACCTGTCTCTGTTTGACCTGTCTCTGTTTGACCTGTTTCTGTTTTACCTGTCTCTGTTTTACCTGCCTCTGTTTTACCTGCCTCTGTTTTACCTGCCTTTGTTTTACCTGTCTCTGTTTGACCTGTCTCTGTCTCTGTTTTACCTGTCTCTGTTTTACCTGTCTCTGTTTTACCTGTCTCTGTTTTACCTGTCTCTGTCTCTGTTTGACCTGTTTCTGTTTGACCTGTTTCTGTTTTACCTGTCTCTGTTTTACCTGTCTCTGTTTTACCTGCCTCTGTTTTACCTGTCTCTGTCTCTGTTTTACCTGTCTCTGTCTCTGTTTTACCTGTCTCTGTTTTACTTGTCTCTGTTTTACCTGTTTCTGTTTGACCTGTCTCTGTTTGACCTGTCTCTGTTTTACCTGTTTCTGTTTTACCTGTCTCTGTTTGACCTGTCTCTGTTTTACCTGTCTCTGTCTCTGTTTGACCTGTCTCTGTTTGACCTGTTTCTGTTTGACCTGTCTCTGTTTTAACTGTCTTTGTTTGACCTGCCTCTGTTTTACCTTTCTCTGTTTTACCTGTCTCTGTTTTACCTGCCTCTGTTTGACCTGCCTCTGTTTTACCTGCCTTTGTTTTACCTGTCTCTGTTTGACCTGTCTCTGTCTCTGTTTTACCTGTCTCTGTCTCTGTTTTACCTGTCTCTGTTTTACCTGTCTCTGTTTTACCGGTCTCTGTTTTACCTGTCTCTGTTTTACCTGTCTCTGTCTCTGTTTTACCTGCCTCTGTTTTACCTGCCTCTGTTTGACCTGCCTCTGTTTTACCTGCCTTTGTTTTACCTGTCTCTGTTTGACCTGTCTCTGTCTCTGTTTTACCTGTCTCTGTCTCTGTTTTACCTGTCTCTGTTTTACCTGTCTCTGTTTTACCGGTCTCTGTTTTACCTGTCTCTGTTTTACCTGTCTCTGTCTCTGTTTTACCTGCCTCTGTTTTACCTGCCTCTGTTTTACCTGCCTCTGTTTTACCTGTCTCTGTTTTACCTGACCCTGTTTTTACCTGTCTCTGTTTTACCTGTCTCTGTCTCTGTTTTACTTGTCTCTGTTTTACTTGTCTCTGTTTTACCTGTTTCTGTTTGACCTGTCTCTGTTTTACCTGTTTCTGTTTTACCTGTCTCTGTTTGACCTGTCTCTGTTTTACCTGTCTCTGTCTCTGTTTTACCTGTCTCTGTCTCTGTTTGACCTGTCTCTGTTTTACCTGTCTCTGTTTTACCTGCCTCTGTTTTACCTGTCTCTGTCTCTGTTTTACCTGTTTCTGTCTCTGTTTTACCTGTCTCTGTTTTACTTGTCTCTGTTTGACCTGTCTCTGTTTTACCTGTTTCTGTTTTACCTGTTTCTGTTTTACCTGTCTCTGTTTGACCTGTCTCTGTTTTACCTGTCTCTGTCTCTGTTTGACCTGTCTCTGTTTGACCTGTCTCTGTTTGACCTGTTTCTGTTTGACCTGTCTCTGTTTGACCTGCCTCTGTTTGACCTGTCTCTGTTTTACCTGTCTCTGTTTTACCTGCCTCTGTTTTACCTGCCTCTGTTTTACCTGTCTCTGTTTTACCTGTTTCTGTTTTACCTGTCTCTGTTTGACCTGTCTCTGTTTTACTTGTCTCTGTCTCTGTTTTACCTGTCTCTGTCTCTGTTTGACCTGTCTCTGTTTGACCTGTTTCTGTTTTACCTGTCTCTGTTTTACCTGTCTTTGTTTGACCTGTCTTTGTTTGACCTGCCTCTGTTTTACCTGTCTCTGTTTTACCTGTCTCTGTTTTACCTGTCTCTGTTTTACCTGTCTCTGTTTTACCTGTCTCTGTCTCTGTTTTACCTGTCCCTGTTTTACCTGTCTCTGTTTTACCTGTCTCTGTTTTACCTGTCCCTGTTTTACCTGTCTCTGTTTTACCTGTCTCTGTTTTACCTGTCTCTGTTTTACCTGTCCCTGTTTTACCTGTCTCTGTTTTACCTGTCTCTGTTTTACCTGTCCCTGTTTTACCTGTCCCTGTTTTACCTGTCTCTGTTTTACCTGTCCCTGTTTTACCTGTCCCTGTTTTACCTGTCCCTGTTTTACCTGTCTCTGTTTTACCTGTCTCTGTTTTACCTGTCTCTGTTTGACCTTTTTCTGTTTGACCCGTTTCTGTTTGACCCGTCTCTGTTTTACCCGTCTCTGTTTTACCCGTCTCTGTTTGACCCGTCTCTGTTTGACCCGTCTCTGTTTGACCCGTCTCTGTTTGACCCGTCTCTGTTTGACCCGTCTCTGTTTGACCCGTCTCTGTTTTACCTGTCTCTGTTTTACCCGTCTCTGTTTGACCCATCCCTGTTTTACCCGTCTCTGTTTTACCCGTCTCTGTTTGACCCATCCCTGTTTTACCTGTCTCTGTTTTACCTGTCCCTGTTTTACCTGTCCCTGTTTTACCTGTCCCTGTTTTACCTGTCTCTGTTTTACCTGTCTCTGTTTTACCTGTCTCTGTTTGACCTTTTTCTGTTTGACCCGTTTCTGTTTGACCCGTCTCTGTTTTACCCGTCTCTGTTTTACCCGTCTCTGTTTGACCCGTCTCTGTTTGACCCGTCTCTGTTTGACCCGTCTCTGTTTGACCCGTCCCTGTTTTACCCGTCTCTGTTTTACCCGTCCCTGTTTTACCTGTCTCTGTTTTACCTGTCTCTGTCTCTGTTTTACTTGTCTCTGTTTTACCTGTCTCTGTTTTACCTGTCCCTGTTTTACCTGTCTCTGTTTTACCTGTCCCTATTTTACCTGTCTCTGTTTACCTCTGTCAAGTGTTATAATCACAAGCTCTATTCATACATTCTGTTTTGTTATTCCCAGTGGTGGAAAAAGTACTCAAATGTCATACTTGAGTAGAAGTGAAAGTCACCCAGTAAAATACTACTTGAGTAAAAGTAAAAACAAAAACGGTTTTAAATATACTTAAGTATCAAAAGTATAAACCATTTCAAATTTCTTGTACCGAACAATTTTCTTAGACAGATAGCCAGGGACACTCCAACACACAGTTATAATTTACAAATGAAACATTTGTGTTTCCGCCAGATCAAAGGCTGTAGGGATGACCAGGGATGTTCTCTGTTTAGTGAGTCCTCCAGATCAGAGGCAGTAGGGATGTTCTCTGTTTAGTGAGTCCTCCAGATCAGAGGCAGTAGGGATGTTCTCTGGTTAGTGAGTCCTCCAGATCAGAGGCAGTAGGGAAGACCAGGGATGTTCTCTGTTTAGTGAGTCCTCCAGATCAGAGGCAGTAGGGATGACCAGAGACGTTCTCTGTTTAGTGAGTCCTCCAGATCAGAGGCAGTAGGGATGACCAGGGATGTTCTCTGTTTAGTGAGTCCTCCAGATCAGAGGCAGTACGGATGTTCTCTGTTTAGTGAGTCCTCCAGATCAGAGGCAGTAGGGATGACCAGGGATGTTCTCTGTTTAGTGAGTCCTCCAGATCAGAGGCAGTACGGATGTTCTCTGTTTAGTGAGTCCTCCAGATCAGAGGCAGTAGGGATGACCAGGGATGTTCTCTGTTTAGTGAGTCATCCAGATCAGAGGCAGTACGGATGTTCTCTGTTTAGTGAGTCCTCCAGATCAGAGGCAGTAGGGATGACCAGGGATGTTCTCTGTTTAGTGAGTCCTCCAGATCAGAGGCAGTAGGGATGTTCTCTGTTTAGTGAGTCCTCCAGATCAAAGGCTGTAGGGATGTTCTCTGTTTAGTGAGTCCACCAGATCAGAGGCAGTAGAGATGACCAGGGATGTTCTCTGTTTAGTGAGTCCTCCAGATCAGAGGCAGTAGGGCTGACCAGGGATGTTCTCTGTTTAGTGAGTCCTCCAGATCAAAGGCTGTAGGGATGTTCTCTGTTTAGTGAGTCCTCCAGATCAGAGGCAGTAGGGATGACCAGGGATGTTCTCTGTTTAGTGAGTCCTCCAGATCAAAGGCTGTAGGGATGTTCTCTGTTTAGTGAGTCCTCCAGATCAAAGGCTGTAGGGATGTTCTCTGTTTAGTGAGTCCACCAGATCAGAGGCAGTAGAGATGACCAGGGATGTTCTCTGTTCAGTGAGTCCTCCAGATCAGAGGCAGTAGGGCTGACCAGGGAGGTTCTCTGTTTAGTGAGTCCTCCAGATCAGAGGCAGTAGGGATGACCAGGGATGTTCTCTGTTTAGTGAGTCCTCCAGATCAAAGGCTGTAGGGATGTTCTCTGTTTAGTGAGTCCTCCAGATCAAAGGCTGTAGGGATGTTCTCTGTTTAGTGAGTCCACCAGATCAGAGGCAGTAGAGATGACCAGGGATGTTCTCTGTTTAGTGATTCCTCCAGATCAGAGGCAGTAGGGCTGACCAGGGAGGTTCTCTGTTTAGTGAGTCCTCCAGATCAGAGGCAGTAGGGATGACCAGGGATGTTCTCTGGTTAGTGAGTCCTCCAGATCAGAGGCAGTAGGGATGTTCTCTGGTTAGTGAGTCCTCCAGATCAGAGGCAGTAGGGATGTTCTCTGGTTAGTGAGTCCTCCAGATCAGAGGCAGTAGGGATGTTCTCTGGTTAGTGAGTCCTCCAGATCAGAGGCAGTAGGGATGTTCTCTGTTTAGTGAGTCCTCCAGATCAGAGGCAGTAGAGATGGCCAGGGATGTTCTCTGTTTAGTGAGTCCTCCAGATCAGAGGCAGTAGGGATGACCAGGGATGTTCTCTGTTTAGTGAGTCCTCCAGATCAGAGGCAGCAGGGATGACCAGGGATGTTCTCTGTTTAGTGAGTCCTCCAGATCAGAGGCAGTAGGGATGACCAGGGATGTTCTCTGTTTAGTGTGTCCTCCAGATCAGAGGCAGTAGGGATGACCAGGGATGTTCTCTGTTTAGTGAGTCCTCCAGATCAGAGGCAGTAGGGATGTTCTCTGTTTAGTGAGTCCTCCAGATCAAAGGCAGTAGGGATGTTCTCTGGTTAGTGAGTCCTCCAGATCAAAGGCAGTAGGGATGTTCTCTGGTTAGTGAGTCCTCCAGATCAGAGGCAGTAGGGATGTTCTCTGTTTAGTGAGTCCTCCAGATCAGAGGCAGTAGGGATGACCAGGGATGTTCTCTGTTTAGTGAGTCCTCCAGATCAGAGGCAGTAGGGAGGACCAGGGATGTTCTCTGGTTAGTGAGTCCTCCAGATCAGAGGCAGTAGGGATGACCAGGGATGTTCTCTGGTTAGTGAGTCCACCAGATCAGAGGCAGTAGAGATGACCAGGGATGTTCTCTGTTTAGTGAGTCCTCCAGATCAGAGGCAGTAGGGCTGACCAGGTAGGTTCTCTGTTTAGTGAGTCCTCCAGATCAGAGGCAGTAGGGATGACCAGGGATGTTCTCTGTTTAGTGAGTCCTCCAGATCAAAGGCTGTAGGGATGTTCTCTGTTTAGTGAGTCCTCCAGATCAAAGGCTGTAGGGATGTTCTCTGTTTAGTGAGTCCTCCAGATCAGAGGCAGTAGGGATGACCAGGGATGTTCTCTGTTTAGTGAGTCCTCCAGATCAGAGGCAGTAGGGATGACCAGGGATGTTCTCTGTTTAGTGAGTCCTCCAGATCAGAGGCAGTAGGGATGACCAGGGATGTTCTCTGTTTAGTGAGTCCTCCAGATCAGAGGCAGTAGGGATGACCAGGGATGTTCTCTGTTTAGTGAGTCCTCCAGATCAGAGGCAGTAGGGAGGACCAGGGATGTTCTCTGGTTAGTGAGTCCTCCAGATCAGAGGCAGTAGGGAGGACCAGGGATGTTCTCTTAATAAGTGTGTGAATTAGACCATTTTCTTGTCAAAATGTCACAAGTACTTTTTGGTGTCAGGGAAAATGTATGGAGTAAAAAGTACATTATTTTCTTTAGGAATGTAGTGATGTAAAAGTTTAAGTTGTCAAAAATATAAATAGTAAAATAAAGTACAGATATCCCAAAAATACTTTAATTAAAGTATTTTTACTTTAGTACATTACACCACTTGTTACTCCCCTCAAACTCTTCAAATGTTCTGTAGGCACAAGCTATCCGTGAGCGGATTGGCTACTCCGACGACATCAAGAATGACACATACCTGAACAACGAGTATAAAAATGTGAGTGTTGAAAAGGGGAGAGAACATAATCATTTTGTCCGTTGACGTGATACAGTGGACACAGGGTTCAAACTATCATACCTGGTGTGTGTGTGTGTGTGTGTGTGTGTGTGTGTGTGTGTGTGTGTGTACGTGTGTGTGTGTGTGTTAGTTGAGCTACAGTGCAGAGGAGTACTTTGAGAACATCCTCCAGAACCTGGACTTCGTACAGAAGAAGCGTCTGAGGAAGCTACGGGTCAAAGTTAACAAGGAAGAGTAAGATCCTCCCTTTCCAAAACCCATTGTCCGCGCTGGCTAACATAGCAGCCACAGCACTGATATTACAGTAGTGATTAACTTCTGATGAATTATCAACTCCTCTATTCAATGTTGTTGTGAAACGTCTCTGTGCCTCATCCCTAGATGGGTGACAGGAGCCGCCGTTGTCAACGCCTTCTACTCCTCAAGCAAAAACCAAATAGGTAACAGAGTCACCTCTACTGTAACCTTCAATCACTTCTACAGTCTCCTCTAATCCCCTCTACAGTCACCTCCAATCACCTCTACTGTAACCTTCAATCACTTCTACAGTCTCCTCTAATCCCCTCTACAGTCTCCTCCAATCACCTCTACAGTCTCCTCTAATCACCTCTACAGTCTCCTCCAATCACCTCTACAGTCTCCTCCAATCACCTCTACAGTCACCTCCAATCACCTCTACAGTCATCTCCAATCAACTCTCCTGTCACCTCTATAGTCTCCTCCAATCAACTCTCCTGTCACCTCTACAGTCTCCTCCAATCACTTCTACAGTCTCCTCTAATCCCCTCTACAGTCTCCTCTAATCCCCTCTACAGTCTCCTCCAATCTACTCTACAGTCTCCTCCAATCACCTGTACTGTCGTCTCCTCTGTCATCTCCAATCACCTCTACTGTCACCTTCAATCACCTCTACTGTCACCAATCACCTCTACAGTCTCCTCCAATCACCTCTACTGTCACCTCTACAGTCACCTCCCATCACCTCTACTGTCACCTCTACAGTCACCTCCCATCACCTCTACTGTCGTCTCCTCTGTCACCTCCAATCACCTCTACTGTCACCTTCAATCACCTCTACTGTCATCTCTACAGTCTCCTCCAATCACCTCTACTGTCATCTCTACAGTCTCCTCCAATCACCTACAGTCTCCTCCAATCACCTCTACTGTCACCTCTACAGTCTCCTCCAATCACCTCTACTGTCACCTCTACAGTCTCCTCCAATCACCTCTACTGTCACCCCTACAGTCTCCTCCAATCACCTCTACTGTCGTCTCCTCCAATCACCTCTATAGTCTCCTCCAATCACCTCTACTGTCACCTCTACAGTCTCCTCCAATAACCTCTACTGTCACCTCTACAGTCTCCTCCAATTACCTCTACTGTCACCTCTACAGTCTCCTCCAATCACCTCTACAGTCTCCACCAATCACCTCTACTGTCACCTCTACAGTCTCCTCCAATCACCTCTACAGTCTCCTCCAATCACCTCTACTGTCACCTTCAATCACCTCTACTGTCATCTCTACAGTCTCCTCCAATCACCTCTACTGTCACCTCTACAGTCTCCTCCAATCACCTCTACAGTCTCCTCCAATCACCTCCACTGTCACCTCTACAGTCTCCTACAATCACCTCTACAGACTCCTCCAATCACCTCTACTGTCGCCTCTACAGTCTCCTCCAATCACCTCCACTGTCACCTCTACAGTCTCCTCCAATCACCTCTACAGTCTCCTCCAATCACCTCTACAGTCTCCTCCAATGACCTCCACTGTCACCTCTACAGTCTCCTCCAATCACCTCTACAGTCTCCTCCAATAACCTCCACTGTCACCTCTACAGTCTCCTCCAATCACCTCTACAGACTCCTCCAATCATCTCTTCTGTCACCTCCAATCATCTCTACAGTCACCTCTATAGTCTCCTCCAATCACCTCTACTGTCACCTCTACAGTCACCTCCAATCACCTCTACAGTCTCCTCCAATCACCTCTACAGTCTCCTCCAATCACCTCTACAGACTCCTCCAATCACCTCTACAGTCTCCTCCAATCACCTCTACAGACTCCTCCAATCACCTCTACTGTCGCCTCTACAGTCTCCTCCAATCACCTCCACTGTCACCTCTACAGTCTCCTCCAATCACCTCTACAGTCTCCTCCAATCACCTCTACAGTCTCCTCCAATCACCTCCACTGTCACCTCTACAGTCTCCTCCAATCATCTCTACTGTCGTCTCCTCTGTCATCTCCAATCACCTCTACTGTCACCTTCAATCACCTCTACTGTCACCTCCAATCACCTCTACTGTCAACTCCAATCTCCTCTACTGTCATCTCTTCAGTCACCTCCAATCATCTCTACTGTCAACTCCAATCTCCTCTACTCTCATCTCTTTTGTCATCTCCCATTACCGCTACTGTCACCTCCAGTCTCCTCTACTGTCATCTCTACTGTCACCTCCAATCATCTCTACTGTCACCTCTACTAACACCTCCGATCATCTCTACTGTCACCTGTACTGTCACCTCCAATCATCTCTGCTATCACCTGTACTGTCATCTCCAATCATCTCTACTGTCACCTCTACTAACACCTCCAATCATCTCTACTGTCACCTGTACTGTCATCTCCAGTCATCTCTACTGTCAACTTCAATCACCTCTACTGTCATCTCTTCTGTCACTTCCAATCATCTCTACTGTCATCTCTTCTGTCACCTCCAATCATCTCTTCTGTCAACTCCAATCACCTCTACTGTCACCTCCAATCATCTCTACTGTCACCTCCAATCATCTCTACTGTCACCTCTACTGTCACTTCCAATCACCTCTACTGTCACCTCCAATCAACTCTACTGTCACCTCCAATCATCTCTACTGTCACCTCCAATCATCTCTACTGTCACCTGTACTGTCTCCTCCAATCACCTCTACTGTCACCTTCAATCACCTCTACTGTCACCTCCAATCACCTCTACTGTCACCTCCAATCATCTCTACTGTCACCTGTACTGTCACCTCCAATCATCTCTACTGTCACCTGTACTGTCACCTCCAATCATCTCTACTGTCACCTGTACTGTCACCTCCAATTATCTCTACTGTCACCTGTACTGTCACCTCCAATCATCTCTACTGTTCCCTCCCATCACCTCTACTGTCTCCTCCCATCAATTCTACTGTCACCTGTACTGTCACCTCCAATCATCTCTACTGTCACCTCTACTGTCACCTCCAATCATCTCTACTGTCAACTTCAATCATCTCTACTGTCAACTCTACTGTCACCTCCAATCATCTCTACTGTCACCTCTACTGTCACCTCCAATCATCTCTACTGTCACCTCTACTGTCACCTCCAATCATCTCTACTGTCACCTGTACTGTCACCTCCAATCATCTCTACTGTTCCCTCCCATCACCTCTACTGTCTCTTCCCATCAATTCTACTGTCTTCTCCAATCACTCTGAAGGTAAAAGATGTGAGATCCTTTCTTCCTCCTCCTCAGTGTTCCCAGCTGGCATCCTCCAGCCTCCATTCTTCGGTAAGGGCCAGACCAAGTCCCTGAACTTTGGCGGTATCGGCATGGTGATCGGACATGAGATCACACACGGGTTCGATGACAACGGTAAGACACTCTGCACACGGAATTGGCTTTGTTAGAATGGACAGTCCAATTCAAAGTGTCGTTTCACGACATGTGGACAAGCTGGTCAGCTGTCCGTAACAGTTTGTTTGTCCGGTTGCCAGGTCGTAACTACGATAAAGATGGTGACCTGAAGGACTGGTGGACGCCAAGCTCCACCCAGAACTTTGTGAATCTGTCCAAGTGCATTGTGGACCAGTATGGAAGCTTCTCCTGGGACCTGGCCAACGGACTGAATGTATGTTTTACTCTCGCCTCTCTCCCTTTTTTCTTAATTGAATCTGTTTTCTCTCCTTTCTTTTCCAGGAAATGAGTGCAGGGTTCACATTTATACCCCTCTGTCTCTTTACGTACGCTCATCTCCTGTCCTCCCTTGACTTGTTGCCGTGAACAATAGCATTTTGTTTTATTCTCATTTACCCGCAGCGTGGAAAATGGTTTCCCTGGGATGGAGAACTGCTGAAATACTCAATTACAGGCCATATTCATCTGTCTTTTTGTTTTCTGTAAGCAGCTCAATGGGAAAAACACTCTGGGCGAGAACATCGCAGACAACGGAGGCATCCGTCAGTCCTACCAGGTACAAATGACCACTGTAGAAAGACACATTTTACAGCTTGAAAAAAGATGCACACACATTATGAAGACGGAGTCCTTTAACCCAGGAAAGAAATGGATTCCAGTAATCTGTTACACCATTTTGTAACGGCGTTCGTCTGTTGAAGGAGAAGCGGACCAAAATGCAGCGTGGTGGTTACTCATGTTCTTTAATGAAAATGAACTAGACATGAAATAACTTAAATATACAAAACAACAAATGGAGCGTGAAAACCTATACAGCCTATCTGGTGACTACAAACACAGAGACGGGAACAATCACCCACGAAACACTCAAAGAATATGGCAGCCTAAATATGGTTCCCAATCAGAGACAACGATAATCACCTGACTCTGATTGAGAACTGCCTCAGGCAGCCATAGATTCTGCTAGATACCCCCAAGACGAAACACACCACAATAAACCCATGTCACACCCTGGCCTGACCAAATACATGAAGACAAACACAATATAAAGAGACCAGGGTGTGACACATTTTCTCTATTTCTCCCTCGCATCTCCATTGTTTTAGCATTTGATGATTAGCTATATACGTCTGAGTGACATGTTGTGAGATGAAATGAGATCGGAAGGACTTGTGGGTAATTGCCATCTGCCAGTAATATTACTAATTACTATGTCCTCCTGCCAGCTCTCTGATTGAACCATTAGACATGCTCTCGGAGCATGGTGTGAGTAATGAGCAATGTGATTGGCCAACCAGGCGTCTCGGGTTAGTGTCCAGAGGGAAGACGAAGTGATGACGGAGGGATGAGGACAACACTTCTTCACAGAGTCTGAGAGCCCTGTGTTTACTTTATACCTTTTCTAAGAAGGTGGGAGAGTCTGAGACCATCTGATGTGATTGGTGTTAAATCAAGTACCTATCTATCTATTGTCAAGTATTAAAGACTGGTGTTGTGATGATTTCAGGCCAGAGAGGTTTGAAGTGGTGTTGTGATGATTTCAGACCAGAGAGGTTTGAAGTGGTGTTGATTATTTCAGGCCAGAGAGGTTTGAAGTGGTGTTGATTATTTCAGGCCAGAGAGGTTTGAAGTGGTGTTGTGATGATTTCAGGCCAGAGAGGTTTGAAGTGGTGTTGTGATGATTTCAGACCAGAGAGGTTTGAAGTGGTGTTGATTATTTCAGGCCAGAGAGGTTTGAAGTGGTGTTGTGATTATTTCAGGCCAGAGAGGTTTGAAGTGGTGTTGTGATTATTTCAGGCATACCTGAACTATGTGGAGAAGAATGGGAATGAGCCTCTCCTGCCTGGAATAAACCTCAACCATCAACAACTCTTCTTTGTCAACTTCGCCCAGGTCAGACTGGATGAATGGATGGGTGAATGAATGGCTGGATGGATGAATGGATGGATGGATGAATGGACAGATGGGATGGGTGGGTGGATGAATGCATCGGTGGGTGAATGAATGGATGGGTGGATGGATGGGTGGATGAATGGATGGGTGGATGGATGGATGGATGGGTGGATGGACGGACGGACGGGTGAATGGATGGATGGGTGGATGACTGGATTGATGGGATGGGTGGGTGGATGAATGCATTGGTGGGTGAATGGATGGGTGGGTGGATAAATGGATGGGTGGATGAATGGATGGGTGAATGGATGGATGGGTGGGTGGGTGGGTGGGTGGGTGGGTGGGTGGGTGGGTGTGTGAATGGATGTATGGATGGGTGGGTGGGTGGGTGGATGGATGGATGGGTGAATGGGTGGATGAGTGGGTGGATGGGTGGGTGAATGGATGGGTGGGTGGATGAATGATTGGATGGATGGTTGGTTGGATGAATGGATGAATGGGTGGATGGATGATTGAATGGATGGATGGGTGGATGAATGGATGGGTGGATGTCACAGCCTCTCCCATCTCTTCCTCCTCCAGGTGTGGTGTGGAACACATCGACCAGAACAAGCTGTCAACTCCATCAAAGTAGATGTACACAGTCCAGGGAAGTTCAGGTACGATCTCTCACTCTTCATTCCATTCCTCTCCTGTATCAATCAATGCCACTTCCTCTTCCCCTCACTCCATCTCTGTCCATATTAACTCAGGGCCACTTCATCTTCCCCTCACTCCATCTCTGTCCATATTAACTTAGGGCCACTTCCTCTTCCCCTCACCCCATCTCTGTTGATATTAATTCAGGGCCACTTCCTCTTCCCCTCACCCCATCTCTGTCCATATTAACCCAGGGCCACTTCCTCTTCCCCTCACCCCATCTCTGTCCATATTAACTCAGGGCCACTTCCTCTTCCCCTCACTCCATCTCTGTCCATATTAACTCAGGGCCACTTCCTCTTCCCCTCACTCCATCTCTGTCCATATTAACTCAGGGCCACTTCCTCTTCCCCTCACTCCATCTCTGTTGATATTAATTCAGGGCCACTTCCTCTTCCCCTCACTCCATCTCTGTTGATATTAACTCAGGGCCACTTCCTCTTCCCCTCACCCCATCTCTGTTGATATTAATTCAGGGCCACTTCCTCTTCCCCTCACCCCATCTCTGTTGATATTAATTCAGGGCCACTTCCTCTTCCCCTCACTCCATCTCTGTTGATATTAATTCAGGGCCACTTCCTCTTCCCCTCACCCCATCTCTGTTGATATTAATTCAGGGCCACTTCCTCTTCCCCTCACTCCATCTCTGTTGATATTAATTCAGGGCCACTTCCTCTTCCCCTCACCCCATCTCTGTTGATATTAATTCAGGGCCACTTCCTCTTCCCCTCACCCCATCTCTGTCCATATTAATTCAGGGCCACTTCCTCTTCCCCTCACCCCATCTCTGTCCATATTAACCCAGGGCCACTTCCTCTTCCCCTCACCCCATCTCTGTCCATATTAACTCAGGGCCACTTCCTCTTCCCCTCACTCCATCTCTGTCCATATTAATTCAGGGCCACTTCCTCTTCCCCTCACCCCATCTCTGTCCATATTAACCCAGGGCCACTTCCTCTTCCCCTCACTCCATCTCTGTCCATATTAACTCAGGGCCACTTCCTCTTCCCCTCACTCCATCTCTGTCCATATTAACTCAGGGCCACTTCCTCTTCCCCTCACCCCATCTCTGTCCATATTAACCCAGGGCCACTTCCTCTTCCCCTCACCCCATCTCTGTCCATATTAACCCAGGGCCACTTCCTCTTCCCCTCTCCCCATCTCTGTCCATATTAACTCAGGGCCACTTCCTCTTCCCCTCACTCCATCTCTGTCCATATTAACTCAATACCACTTCCTCTTCCCCTCACTCCATCTCTGTCCATATTAACTCAGGGCCACTTCCTCTTCCCCTCTCCCCATCTCTGTCCATATTAACTCAATACCACTTCCTCTTCCCCTCACTCCATCTCTGTCCATATTAACTCAGGGCCACTTCCTCTTCCCCTCTCCCCATCTCTGTCCATATTAACTCAGGGCCACTTCCTCTTCCCCTCACCCCATCTCTGTCCATATTAACCCAGGGCCACTTCCTCTTCCCCTCACCCCATCTCTGTCCATATTAACTCAGGGCCACTTCCTCTTCCCCTCACCCCATCTCTGTCCATATTAACCCAGGGCCACTTCCTCTTCCCCTCACTCCATCTCTGTCCATATTAACTCAGGGCCACTTCCTCTTCCCCTCACTCCATCTCTGTCCATATTAACTCAGGGCCACTTCCTCTTCCCCTCACTCCATCTCTGTCCATATTAACTCAATACCACTTCCTCTTCCCCTCACTCCATCTCTGTCCATATTAACTCAGGGCCACTTCCTCTTCCCCTCTCCCCATCTCTGTCCATATTAACTCAGGGCCACTTCCTCTTCCCCTCACTCCATCTCTGTTGATATTAATTCAGGGCCACTTCCTCTTCCCCTCACCCCATCTCTGTCCATATTAACCCAGGGCCACTTCCTCTTCCCCTCACCCCATCTCTGTCCATATTAACCCAGGGCCACTTCCTCTTCCCCTCACCCCATCTCTGTCCATATTAACTCAGGGCCACTTCCTCTTCCCCTCACTCCATCTCTGTCCATATTAACTCAGGGCCACTTCCTCTTCCCCTCACCCCATCTCTGTCCATATTAACTCAGGGCCACTTCCTCTTCCCCTCACTCCATCTCTGTCCATATTAACTCAATACCTCTTCCCCTCACCCCATCTCTGTCCATATTAACTCAGGGCCACTTCCTCTTCCCCTCACCCCATCTCTGTCCATATTAACCCAGGGCCACTTCCTCTTCCCCTCACTCCATCTCTGTCCATATTAACTCAGGGCCACTTCCTCTTCCCCTCACTCCATCTCTGTTGATATTAATTCAGGGCCACTTCCTCTTCCCCTCACTCCATCTCTGTCCATATTAATTCAGGGCCACTTCCTCTTCCCCTCACCCCATCTCTGTCCATATTAAAACAGGGCCACTTCCTCTTCCCCTCACTCCATCTCTGTCCATATTAACTCAGGGCCACTTCCTCTTCCCCTCACTCCATCTCTGTCCATATTAACTCAGGGCCACTTCCTCTTCCCCTCACTCCATCTCTGTTGATATTAATTCAGGGCCACTTCCTCTTCCCCTCACCCCATCTCTGTCCATATTAACCCAGGGCCACTTCCTCTTCCCCTCACCCCATCTCTGTCCATATTAACCCAGGGCCACTTCCTCTTCCCCTCACCCCATCTCTGTCCATATTAACTCAGGGCCACTTCCTCTTCCCCTCACTCCATCTCTGTCCATATTAACTCAGGGCCACTTCCTCTTCCCCTCACCCCATCTCTGTCCATATTAACTCAGGGCCACTTCCTCTTCCCCTCACTCCATCTCTGTCCATATTAACTCAATACCTCTTCCCCTCACCCCATCTCTGTCCATATTAACTCAGGGCCACTTCCTCTTCCCCTCACCCCATCTCTGTCCATATTAACCCAGGGCCACTTCCTCTTCCCCTCACTCCATCTCTGTCCATATTAACTCAGGGCCACTTCCTCTTCCCCTCACTCCATCTCTGTTGATATTAATTCAGGGCCACTTCCTCTTCCCCTCACTCCATCTCTGTCCATATTAATTCAGGGCCACTTCCTCTTCCCCTCACCCCATCTCTGTCCATATTAACCCAGGGCCACTTCCTCTTCCCCTCACTCCATCTCTGTCCATATTAACTCAGGGCCACTTCCTCTTCCCCTCACTCCATCTCTGTCCACATTAACTCAGGGCCACTTCCTCTTCCCCTCACTCCATCTCTGTTGATATTAATTCAGGGCCACTTCCTCTTCCCCTCACTCCATCTCTGTCCATATTAATTCAGGGCCACTTCCTCTTCCCCTCACCCCATCTCTGTCCATATTAACCCAGGGCCACTTCCTCTTCCCCTCACTCCATCTCTGTTGATATTAATTCAGGGCCACTTCCTCTTCCCCTCACTCCATCTCTGTCCATATTAACCAGGGCCACTTCCTCTTCCCCTCACTCCATCTCTGTCCATATTACCCCATCTCTGTCCATATTAACTCAGGGCCACTTCCTCTTCCCCTCACTCCATCTCTGTCCATATTAACTCAGGGCCACTTCCTCTTCCCCTCACCCCATCTCTGTCCATATTAACTCAGGGCCACTTCCTCTTCCCCTCACTCCATCTCTGTCCATATTAACTCAGGGCCACTTCCTCTTCCCCTCACCCCATCTCTGTCCATATTAACTCAGGGCCATCTCTGTCCATATTAACTCAGGGCCACCTCTTCCCCTCACTCCATCTCTGTCCATATTAACTCAGGGCCACTTCCTCTTCCCCTCACCCCATCTCTGTCCATATTAACCCTGGGCCACTTCCTCTTCCCCTCACTCCATCTCTGTCCATATTAACTCAGGGCCACTTCCTCTTCCCCTCACTCCATCTCTGTCCATATTAACTCAGGGCCACTTCCTCTTCCCCTCACTCCATCTCTGTCCATATTAATTCAGGGCCACTTCCTCTTCCCCTCACTCCATCTCTGTTGATATTAATTCAGGGCCACTTCCTCTTCCCCTCACCCCATCTCTGTCCATATTAATTCAGGGCCACTTCCTCTTCCCCTCACTCCATCTCTGTCCATATTAACTCAGGGCCACTTCCTCTTCCCCTCACCCCATCTCTGTCCATATTAACCCAGGGCCACTTCCTCTTCCCCTCACTCCATCTCTGTCCATATTAATTCAGGGCCACTTCCTCTTCCCCTCACTCCATCTCTGTCCATATTAACTCAGGGCCACTTCCTCTTCCCCTCACCCCATCTCTGTCCATATTAACTCAGGGCCACTTCCTCTTCCCCTCACTCCATCTCTGTCCATATTAATTCAGGGCCACTTCCTCTTCCTCCTCACTCCATCTCTGTCCATATTAACTCAGGGCCACTTCCTCTTCCCCTCACCCCATCTCTGTCCATATTAACTCAGGCCACTTCCTCTTCCCCTCACCCCATCTCTGTCCATATTAACTCAGGGCCACTTCCTCTTCCCCTCACCCCATCTCTGTCCATATTAACTCAGGGCCACTTCCTCTTCCCCTCACCCCATCTCTGTCCATATTAACTCAGGCCACTTCCTCTTCCCCTCACCCCATCTCTGTTCCTCTTCCCTCTTCCCCTCACTCCATCTCTGTCCATATTAACTCAGGGCCACTTCCTCTTCCCCTCACCCCATCTCTGTCCATATTAACCCAGGGCCACTTCCTCTTCCCCTCACCCCATCTCTGTCCATATTAACTCAGGGCCACTTCCTCTTCCCCTCACTCCATCTCTGTCCATATTAATTCAGGGCCACTTCCTCTTCCCCTCACTCCATCTCTGTCCATATTAACTCAGGGCCACTTCCTCTTCCCCTCACCCCATCTCTGTCCATATTAACTCAGGGCCACTTCCTCTTCCCCTCACCCCATCTCTGTCCATATTAACTCAGGGCCACTTCCTCTTCCCCTCACCCCATCTCTGTCCATATTAACTCAGGCCACTTCCTCTTCCCCTCACCCCATCTCTGCCACTTCCTCTTCCCCTCACCCCATCTCTGTCCATATTAACTCAGGGCCACTTCCTCTTCCCCTCACTCCATCTCTGTCCATATTTAACTCCATCTCTGTCCATATTAATTCAGGGCCACTTCCTCTTCCCCTCACTCCATCTCTGTCCATATTAACTCAGGGCCACTTCCTCTTCCCCTCACCCCATCTCTGTCCATATTAACCCAGGGCCACTTCCTCTTCCCCTCACTCCATCTCTGTCCATATTAACTCAGGGCCACTTCCTCTTCCCCTCACTCCATCTCTGTCCATATTAATTCAGGGCCACTTCCTCTTCCCCTCACCCCATCTCTGTCCATATTAACTCAGGGCCACTTCCTCTTCCCCTCACCCCATCTCTGTCCATATTAACTCAGGGCCACTTCCTCTTCCCCTCACCCCATCTCTGTCCATATTAACCCAGGGCCACTTCCTCCTCCCCCTACTCCATCTCTGTCCATATTAACCCAGGGCCACTTCCTCTTCCCCTCACCCCATCTCTGTCCATATTAACTCAGGGCCACTTCCTCTTCCCCTCACCCCACCTCTGTTGATATTAACCCAGGGCCACTTCCTCTTCCCCTCACTCCACCTCTGTCCATATTAATGGTTTGTGTTCCTCAGTGTCTCTGGATTTCCTTATTTCATTTTAATGAGTGTTGGATTTAGACCTGGGACACCAGTTGTGGTGATTGCCTCGTCGTTCTCGCCAATAATGACCTTTTCCTGTTCAGGGTTCTGGGGTCCCTCCAGAACTTCCCAGAGTTTGCCAAGGCCTTCAACTGTCCCAAGAACAGCTACATGGTGCCTGGCCAGACTTGCCAAGTCTGGTGATACTGTAGTCCTGACACTGGCCTTGCCCTGAGGCTGGTGGAGGGTGAGAGGTGGGCTTGTGTCCTCTTCCCCCTCATCACCTCATTTTCCCACCTGACTGTTAGAGCACTATTCTGGGACAGGGATATAGTCGATGTTCCCCAGTTCACTTCAGGGTGGGACCAGGACTGCTAAACTGATCGTACAGAACAACCAGCTTCAAGGGACTACAGAGGGCTGTTCATATCCAGCTCCCAGGCTCTTCACCTGATCACCCAGGTCACCGCTTTCCACTGAATACAGTCACGCCAATCACAATATATATATATATATATTTTTTTTTTTGGGGTGGGGGGGGGTTGAAAATGTACTTTTCAATTAAATTTCTCCCTTTGTATTTCAATCAGGATTCTTCTTTTTAGACAGACAGACAGACAGACAGACAGACAGACAGACAGACAGACTTTTGAACCACGTCCATTGTTCTAAACTGTCACTTTGTTCGTCCAAAATGTATTTGTTTTACACGATATATAAACCAAAATGTATACAGTATATCAATGTGTTCTAGATGAGTATACATTGACAGTGATCGACAGTCTCCCCTCTATTGGGGGGATTATATTTTATGGTATATTTAAGAAAATAACATTTTATTTGACTGACTATACACCAATGAGTATAATTAGAATAGCATAAATGTTCTGTATATAAGGTCAAAATAGCTTCAAAATGGGTGCCAACTGTTTATGTCTACAAGCATTGAACCAAAATGAAGTTGTTGCCTTGGGAATCAGTTGGGTGACCTATCTGGTCAGGAATTGACATATACCAAACACATTCATCTTTTTATTTTAAAGTAAGAATGTGAGCTTAATTTAAACTTCACCATGTGTTCAGCAAAAGAGGCTGGTGATGGGGAATATAGGAGGACGGGCTCATTGTAATGGCTGGACTGGAATCAATGGAATGGTATCAAACACATGGAAACAAAGCGTTTGACTCCGTTCCATTGACTCCGTTCCATCGACTCCGTTCCCTCGACTCCGTTCCATCGACTCCGTTCCATCGACTCCGTTCCATTGACTACGTTCCATCGACTCCGTTCCATTGACTCCGTTCCATCGACTCCGTTCCATTGACTCCGTTCCATTGACTCCGTTCCATTGACTCCATTCCATTGACTCCGTTCCAGCCATTACAATGAGTCTGTCCTCCGATAGATCCCACCTCTTCTGGTGTTCTCTGTGTGTGTGGGTGTTTGTATTTGTTTATGTGTGTGTTGATGTGTGTTTTTTGTCTGGGTGTGACCGCTACATTTTTCAACAAGCTTAGGAAGCCTTACATAACCCATAGAGCTACTGCTGTTTTGTGTGTGTGGGGGCAGAGGAAGTCTGGTTTGTAGTGAAACCACACCACCCAACCACCCACCAGTGGAGGCTGATGAGGGAGGACGGCTCATAGTAATGGCTGGAATGGAGTCAATGGAATGGTATCAAACACATGGAAACCATGTACCATTCCATTGACTCCATTCCAGCCATTACTATGAGCCGTCCTCCCCTCATCAGTCTCCACTGGTGGGTGGGTGTTTACTCCATTCCAGCCATTACTATGAGCCGTCCTCCCCTCATCAGTCTCCACACACACTGTTAACGCCAAAGTTTTCCCATTTCAAATCCCTATATGAGCCTCTCTGGTTTCCAGCATTCTCAGACAATATTTTCCTGCTTTAAAAGCGTGCCACGAATAACCTCTCCCTCCTCTCTCTCTTATCTCTTTTTCTTCTCTGTCTCTCTCTTATCTATCTTCTCTCTCTCTCTTCTCTCTTCTCTTCTCTCTCCTCTCTCTCTCACTCTCATCTCTCCTCTCTCTCATCTCTCCTCTCTCTCAATCTCTCCTCTCTCAATCTCTTCTCCCTCTTCTGATTCTCTCCATTTCTCTTTTTCTATCGCTCTCTCTTTTTATCTCATTCACTCTTACACACACACACACGGTTAACGCTAAAGTTTTCCAATTTCAAATCCCTATATGAGCCTCTCTGGTTTCCAGCAATCTCAAATAATATTTTCCTGATTTAAAAGCGTGCCACGAATAACCTCTCCCTCCTCTCTCTCTTATCTCTTTTTCTTCTCTGTCTCTCTCTTATCTATCTTCTCTCTCTTCTCTCTCTCTCCCACCTCTCTCCCTCTTCTTTTCTCTCTTCTCTCTCTCTCTCTTCTCTCTCTCCCACCTCTCTCCCTCTTCTTTTCTCTCTTCTCTCTCTCTCCTCCTTCTCTCTCTTCTCTCTCTCTCTTCTCTCTTTCTCCCACCTCTCTCCCTCTTCTTTTCTCTCTTCTCTCTCTCTTTCTCTCAAACACACAGACACGGCAAACCAATCAAATGTGTTTTCGCTGTTGATTACATCATTAGTATGGTTTCTTGTAAATATAGATTTACTAAGTGTTTATTTTTAGTTTTTTATGCCTTTGTAAAAGAAAGCAGATAGAATCTTTTCCCCTGTAAATCTGGTTGGTGTCACTGTATCCATTTTGATTTTCTTTGAATGGGAAAATTAGGTTCAGTCCACAATGTGTCATGGGACTCAAAACATTACTGTTTCTCAAAATGTCCCCTGTAAGTGTTGCCATGTCCACTCACACTGCTTTCTCTGTATATGTTACCCCTCACCAACACACACACACACACACACACACACACACACACACACACACACACACACACACACACAACCATCCCACCTGTAGGACAGACAGATATACCTCAGTTGCCTGTTTTTAGATACTTTGTAATAAAAAAAAATCCTGATGACAATAATGATGAGCATCTTGCCATTTTTTACTATAATAATGAATCCTTCAGGTTCCACTTGTGTGTGTGTGGTACGTGCTGCTTTGCTTTATCTTGGCCAGGTCACAGTTGTGAATGGCTTACCTGGTTAAATAAAACATTTTGTTTAAGTATGTGAGAGGAGGAGAGAGAGGGAGAGATGTAGAGGGAGACAGAGAGAGGGTGAGAGATGGAGAGAGAGAGGGAGAGATGTAGAGGGAGATAGAGAGAGAGGGAGACAGAGAGAGGGGGAGAGAGAGAGGGTGAGAGGGTAGGAGAGAAAGTGACAGGGAGAGAAAGGGCGAGAGAGAGGGAGCGTTGTAGAGGAAGACAGAGAGAGGCAAAGGGTGAGAGAGGGAGAGAAAGGGCGGGCGAGAAAGAGATTGGGAGAGAGAGGGAGACAGAGTGAGAGAGGGACACAGAAAGACAAAGGGAGACAGAGAGAGACAAAGGGAGAGAGAGGGACACAGAGAAAGACAAAGGGAGAGAGAAGGAGACAGAGTGAGAGAGGGACACAGAAAGACAAAGGGAGAGTGAGGGAGACAGAGAGAGACAAAGGGAGAGAGAGGGAGACAGAGAGAGACAAAGGGAGAGAGAGGGACACAGAGAAAGACAAAGGGAGAGAGAGGGAGACAGAGTGAGAGAGAGACACAGAAAGACAAAGGGAGAGAGAGGGAGACAGAGAGAGACAAAGGGAGAGAGAAAGAGAGACAGGGAGAGAGTGATACTGTACCATCAGGGTCTATCTGAGATGAAAACAGGTGGATGGACATCCTGTACAGCCAGTTACCAAGCAACACAGAGTTTTCCTTGGACTTTCGGGGGGGGGAAACCACCAGGACTGTGATTGTCATAAGTCTGGGGTACGCCAAATAAGAATGTGATTCACATTTTTTTTCTCCATTATATATATATATATATATATATAGATATTCTCACATTGTCAAACAGTCCATTTAGACTTTCCAATGGGGCTGTGCATTTGGGTGAGTTTATTTTCTCGCCTGAGTAGCCTCGTGTCACTGCCAAAAAATGTAATGAAACCATCTAGTGATCAGTGAAATAACAACACAATGTCAGATACAGGTAGCCTAGTCAAATAATGAACATCCAATCACACCGTTACTCTCTTGTGGGAATTCCACTAACGGTCTGTATGGAGCCAAACTGCAGCTCTTTCCGTTTGCTCCAAAATGTATAAATGGTTAAAAAAAAAAGTCCCGCGTCCATAGAGACACATACCAGCTTTACTGGTAGTACTGCTACTACCACTAGGACCTTATACTGCTACTACCACTAGGACATCATACTGCTACTACCACTAGGACATCATACTGCTACTACCACTAGGACATCATACTGCTACTACCACTACCACATCATACTGCTACTACCACTAGGACATCATACTGCTACTACTACTAGGACATCATACTGCTACTACCACTAGGACCTCATACTGCTACTACCACTAGGACCTCATACTGCTACTACCACTAGGACATCATACTGCTACTACCACTAGGACATCATACTGCTACTACCACTAGGACATCATACTGCTACTACCACTAGGACCTCATACTGCTACTACCACTAGGACATCATACTGCTACTACCACTAGGACATCATACTGCTACTACCACTAGGACCTCATACTGCTACTACCACTAGGACATCATACTGCTACTACCACTAGGACCTCATACTGCTACTACCACTACTAGGACCTCATACTGCTACTACCACTAGGACCTCATACTGCTACTACCACTAGGACCTCATACTGCTACTACCACTAGGACCTCATACTGCTACTACCACTAGGACCTCATACTGCTACTAGGACATCATACTGCTACTACCACTAGGACATCATACTGCTACTACCACTAGGACCTCATACTGCTACTACCACTAGGACCTCATACTGCTACTACCACTACTAGGACCTCATACTGCTACTACCACTAGGACCTCCTACTGCTACTACCACTAGGACATCATACTGCTACTACCACTAGGACCTCATACTGCTACTACCACTACTAGGACCTCATACTGCTACTACCACTAGGACATCATACTGCTACTACCACTAGGACCTCATACTGCTACTACCACTAGGACATCATACTGCTACTACCACTAGGACATCATACTGCTACTACCACTAGGACATCATACTGCTACTACCACTAGGACCTCATACTGCTACTACCACTAGGACCTCATACTGCTACTACCACTAGGACCTCATACTGCTACTACCACTAGGACCTCATACTGCTACTACCACTAGGACATCATACTGCTACTACAACTAGGACCTCATACTGCTACTACCACTAGGACATCATGCTGCTACTACCACTAGGACATCATACTGCTACTACCACTAGGACCTCATACTGCTACTACCACTACTAGGACCTCATACTGCTACTACCACTAGGACCTCCTACTGCTACTACCACTAGGACCTCATACTGCTACTACCACTAGGACATCATACTGCTACTACCACTAGGACCTCATACTGCTACTACCACTAGGACATCATACTGCTACTACCACTAGGACATCATACTGCTACTACCACTAGGACCTCATACTGCTACTACCACTAGGACCTTATACTGCTACTATCACTAGGACCTCATACTGCTACTACCACTAGGACATCATACTGCTACTACCACTAGGACCTCATACTGCTACTACCACTAGGACATCATACTGCTACTACCACTAGGACATCATACTGCTACTACCACTAGGACATCATACTGCTACTACCACTAGGACATCATACTGCTACTACCACTAGGACATCATACTGCTACTACCACTAGGACATCATACTGCTACTACTACTAGGACATCATACTGCTACTATCACTAGGACCTCATACTGCTACTACCACTAGGACATCATACTGCTACTACCACTAGGACCTCATACTGCTACTACCACTAGGACATCATACTGCTACTACCACTAGGACATCATACTGCTACTACTACTAGGACATCATACTGCTACTACCACTAGGACCTCATACTGCTACTACCACTAGGACCTCATACTGCTACTACCACTAGGACATCATACTGCTACTACCACTAGGACCTCATACTGCTACTACCACTAGGACCTCATACTGCTACTACAACTAGGACCTCATACTGCTACTACCACTAGGACATCATACTGCTACTACCACTAGGACCTCATACTGCTACTACCACTACTAGGACCTCATACTGCTACTACCACTAGGACCTCCTACTGCTACTACCACTAGGACATCATACTGCTACTACCACTAGGACCTCATACTGCTACTACCACTACTAGGACCTCATACTGCTACTACCACTAGGACATCATACTGCTACTACCACTAGGACCTCATACTGCTACTACCACTAGGACCTCATACTGCTACTACCACTAGGACCTCATACTGCTACTACCACTAGGACCTCATACTGCTACTACCACTAGGACATCATACTGCTACTACCACTAGGACATCATACTGCTACTACCACTAGGACATCATACTGCTACTACCACTAGGACCTCATACTGCTACTACCACTAGGACCTCATACTGCTACTACCACTAGGACATCATGCTGCTACTACCACTAGGACATCATACTGCTACTACCACTAGGACATCATACTGCTACTACCACTAGGACCTCATACTGCTACTACCACTACTAGGACCTCATACTGCTACTACCACTAGGACCTCATACTGCTACTACCACTAGGACATCATACTGCTACTACCACTAGGACATCATACTGCTACTACCACTAGGACCTCATACTGCTACTACCACTAGGACCTCATACTGCTACTACCACTAGGACCTCATACTGCTACTACCACTAGGACATCATGCTGCTACTACCACTAGGACATCATACTGCTACTACCACTAGGACATCATACTGCTACTATCACTAGGACCTCATACTGCTACTACCACTAGGACATCATACTGCTACTACCACTAGGACCTCATACTGCTACTACCACTAGGACATCATACTGCTACTACCACTAGGACATCATACTGCTACTACTACTATGACATCATACTGCTACTACCACTAGGACCTCATACTGCTACTACCACTAGGACCTCATACTGCTACTACCACTAGGACATCATACTGCTACTACCACTAGGACCTCATACTGCTACTACCACTAGGACCTCATACTGCTACTACAACTAGGACCTCATACTGCTACTACCACTAGGACATCATACTGCTACTACCACTAGGACCTCATACTGCTACTACCAATACTAGGACCTCATACTGCTACTACCACTAGGACCTCCTACTGCTACTACCACTAGGACATCATACTGCTACTACCACTAGGACCTCATACTGCTACTACCACTACTAGGACCTCATACTGCTACTACCACTAGGACATCATACTGCTACTACCACTAGGACCTCATACTGCTACTACCACTAGGACCTCATACTGCTACTACCACTAGGACATCATACTGCTACTACCACTAGGACCTCATACTGCTACTACCACTAGGACCTCATACTGCTACTACCACTAGGACCTCATACTGCTACTACCACTAGGACCTCATACTGCTACTACCACTAGGACATCATACTGCTACTACCACTAGGACATCATACTGCTACTACCACTAGGACATCATACTGCTACTACCACTAGGACCTCATACTGCTACTACCACTAGGACCTCATACTGCTACTACCACTAGGACATCATGCTGCTACTACCACTAGGACATCATACTGCTACTACCACTAGGACATCATACTGCTACTACCACTAGGACCTCATACTGCTACTACCACTACTAGGACCTCATACTGCTACTACCACTAGGACCTCCTACTGCTACTACCACTAGGACCTCATACTGCTACTACCACTAGGACATCATACTGCTACTACCACTAGGACATCATACTGCTACTACCACTAGGACCTCATACTGCTACTACCACGAGGACATCATACTGCTACTACCACTAGGACCTCATACTGCTACTACCACTAGGACCTCATACTGCTACTACCACTAGGACCTCATACTGCTACTACCACTAGGACCTCATACTGCTACTACCACTAGGACCTCATACTGCTACTACCACTAGGACATCATACTGCTACTACTACTAGGACATCATACTGCTACTACCACTAGGACATCATACTACTACTACCACTAGGACATCATACTGCTACTACCACTAGGACCTCATACTGCTACTACCACTAGGACATCATGCTGCTACTACCACTAGGACATCATACTGCTACTACCACTAGGACATCATACTGCTACTACCACTAGGACCTCATACTGCTACTACCACTAGGACATCATACTGCTACTACCACTAGGACATCATACTGCTACTACCACTAGGACATCATACTGCTACTACCACTAGGACCTCATACTGCTACTACCACTAGGACATCATACTGCTACTACCACTAGGACATCATACTGCTACTACCACTAGGACCTCCTACTGCTACTACCACTAGGACATCATACTGCTACTACCACTAGGACATCATACTGCTACTACCACTAGGACCTCATACTGCTACTACCACTAGGACATCATACTGTTACTACCACTAGGACATCATACTGCTACTACCACTAGGACATCATACTGCTACTACCACTAGGACATCATACTGCTACTACCACTAGGACATCATACTGCTACTACCACTAGGACCTCATACTGCTACTACCACTAGGACATCATACTGCTACTACCACTAGGACATCATACTGCTACTACCACTAGGACCTCATACTGCTACTACCACTAGGACATCATACTGCTACTACCACTAGGACCTCATACTGCTACTACCACTAGGACATCATACTGCTACTACCACTAGGACCTCATACTGCTACTACCACTAGGACATCATACTGCTACTACCACTAGGACATCATACTGCTACTACCACTAGGACCTCATACTACCACTAGGACCTCATACTGCTACTACCACTAGGACCTCATACTACCACTAGGACATCATACTGCTACTACCACTAGGACCTCATACTGCTACTACCACTAGGGCATCATACTACCACTAGGACATCATACTGCTACTACCACTAGGACCTCATACTGCTATTACCACTAGGACCTCATACTGCTACTACCACTAGGACATCATACTACCACTAGGACATCATACTGCTTCTACCACCAGGACATCATACTACCACTAGGACCTCATACTGCTACTACCACTAGGACATCATACTACCACTAGGACATCATACTGCTACTACCACTAGGACATCATACTATCACTAGGACCTCACACTGCTACTACCACTAGGACCTCATACTGCTACTACCACTAGGACCTCATACTGCTACTACCACTAGGACCTCATACTGCTACTACCACTAGGACCTCATACTGCTACTACCACTAGGACCTCATACTGCTACTACCACTAGGACCTCATACTGCTACTACCACTAGGACCTCATACTGCTACTACCACTATTACCTCATACTGCTACTACCACTAGGACCTCATACTGCTACTACAACTAGGACCTCATACTGCTACTAGGACATCATACTGCTACTACCACTAGGACATCATACTGCTACTACCACTAGGACCTCATACTGCTACTACCACTAGGACCTCATACTGCTACTACCACTAGGACCTCATACTGCTACTACCACTAGGACATCATACTGCTACTACCACTAGGACCTCATACTGCTACTACCACTAGGACCTCATACTGCTACTACCACTAGGACATCATACTGCTACTACCACTAGGACCTCATACTGCTACTACCACTAGGACCTCATACTGCTACTACCACTAGGACCTCATACTGCTACTTCCACTAGGACATCATACTGCTACTACCACTAGGACCTCATACTGCTACTACCACTAGGACCTCATACTGCTACTACAACTAGGACCTCATACTGCTACTAGGACATCATACTGCTACTACCACTAGGACATCATACTGCTACTACCACTAGGACCTCATACTGCTACTACCACTAGGACCTCATACTGCTACTACCACTAGGACCTCATACTGCTACTACCACTAGGACATCATACTGCTACTACCACTAGGACCTCATACTGCTACTACCACTAGGACCTCATACTGCTACTACCACTAGGACCTCATACTGCTACTACCACTAGGACATCATACTGCTACTACCACTAGGACCTCATACTGCTACTACCACTAGGACCTCATACTGCTACTACCACTAGGACCTCATACTGCTACTACCACTAGGACCTCATACTGCTACTACCACTAGGACCTCATACTGCTACTACAACTAGGACCTCATACTGCTACTAGGACATCATACTGCTACTACCACTAGGACATCATACTGCTACTACCACTAGGACCTCATACTGCTACTACCACTAGGACCTCATACTGCTACTACCACTAGGACCTCATACTGCTACTACCACTAGGACATCATACTGCTACTACCACTAGGACACCATACTGCTACTACCACTAGGATCTCATACTGCTACTACCACTAGGACATCATACTGCTACTACCACTAGGACCTCATACCGCTACTACCACATCATACTGCTACTACCACTAGGACATCATACTGCTACTACCACTAGGATATCATACTGCTACTACCACTAGGACCTCATACTACCACTAGGATCTCATACTGCTACTACCACTAGGACCTCATACTACCTCTAGGACATCATACTGCTACTACCACTAGGACCTCATACTGCTACTACCACTAGGACCTCATACTGCTACTACCACTAGGACCTCATACTGCTACTACCACTAGGACCTCATACTACCACTAGGACATCATACTGCTACTACCACTAGGACATCATACTGCTACTACCACTAGGACATCATACTGCTACTACCACTAGGACCTTATACTGCTACTACCACTAGGACCTCATACTGCTACTACCACTAGGACATCATACTGCTACTACCACTAGGACATCATACTGCTACTACCACTAGGACATCATACTGCTACTACCACTAGGACATCATACTGCTACTACCACTAGGACATCATACTGCTACTACCACTAGGACATCATACTGCTACTACCAGCACTACTACACCTGCATCTGTCGATGACACAAGTTGTTCTGCTTCCACCAGCATATCCAATGCGAGCATCAGTAATTGTACATTTGTTCTTAGCCCAGCTAGCATGGACACTGACAGTTGTGAATCTGATGCAGCCAAAGAGCTACAGTACACTTACCTGGGAAATCACCGAACAACAGACAGGGACGTTGGACCATCGAAGAGGCGCAAATGTGATGAGAACTACATTGATTTGGGGTTCACTTATATTGGGAGTAGTGCCTTTCCTCAGCCACAGTGTGTTATATGTGCTACAGTACCATTTCACATTTCGATAAAACCTTCACTCTTGCGCAGACTTTTAGAAACAAAACACCAATTTGAAAAATAAGCCACGGTAGTTTTTTAGAGCAAGAATTAAGGCGACTTCTGAGTACATTTACATTACATTTAAGTCATTTAGCAGACGCTCTTATCCAGAGCGACTTACAAATCGGTGAATTCACCTTCTGACATCCAGTGGAACAGCCACTTTACAATAGTGCATCTAAATCATTAAGGGGGAGGGGGGGGGGTGAGAAGGATTACTTATCCTATCCTAGGTATTCCTTGAAGAGGTGGGGTTTCAGGTGTCTCCGGAAGGTGGTGATTGACTCCACTGTCCTGGCGTCGTGAGGGAGTTTGTTCCACCATTGGGGGGCCAGAGCAGCGTAGTAAGACAGGTATAAAGACAGGTATAAAAGCAACAGATACCATTATTAAGAAGGGGCTAGAAACGTCTTATATGGTGAGCTACCGAGTGGCTGGGACAGACAAGCTCCATACTATTGTGGAGGACTTAATTATACCTGCTGCCGGGGATATGACTGGGACAATGTTGGGGGAAAAGGACAAAGAAAATATACAGACAATGTCTTCCACAATGTGTCAGTGACATGGCAGGAGATGTTTTGAAACAATTACTGCTTCAAATACAAGCCAGTGAATTATATGCATTACAGCTGGATGAGTCAACAGACGTGGCGTGCCTTGTATATGTCCGGTATGTTTATGGGGGGTCAATTAAGGAAGACATCCTCTTCTGCAAACCACTGGAAACCAGGACAACAGGAGATTATATTTTTAAAGTACTGGACAGCTTTGTGACATCAAATGGTCTTTGGTGGTCAAGATGTGTTTGTATCTGTACTGATGGAACAAGATCCATGACAGGGAGACATAGTGGAGTTGTAACGCGCGTGCAAGCAGTTGCTCCCGACGCCTCTTGGGTTTACTGCAGCATCCACCTAGAGGCTCTTGGGTAAACTGCAGCATCCACCTAGAGGCTCTTGGGTAAACTGCAGCATCCACCTAGAGGCTCTTGGGTAAACTGCAGCATCCACCTAGAGGCTATTGGGTAAACTGCAGCATCCACCTAGAGGCTCTTGGGTAAACTGCAGCATCCACCGAGAGGCTCTTGGGTACACTGCAGCATCCACCGAGAGGCTCTTGGGTACACTGCAGCATCCACCGAGAGGCTCTTGGGTACACTGCAGCATCCACCGAGAGGCTCTTGGGTAAACTGTAGCATCCACCGAGAGGCTCTTGGGTACACTGCAGCATCCACCGAGAGGCTCTTGGGTACACTGCAGCATCCACCGAGAGGGTCTTGGGTAAACTGCAGCATCCACCGAGAGGCTCTTGGGTAAACTGCAGCATCCACCGAGAGGCTCTTGGGTAAACTGCAGCATCCACCGAGAGGCTATTGGGTAAACTGCAGCATCCACCTAGAGGCTCTTGGGTAAACTGCAGCATCCAACGAGAGGCTCTTGGGTACACTGCAGCATCCACCGAGAGGCTCTTGGGTACACTGCAGCATCCACCGAGAGGCTCTTGGGTACACTGCAGCATCCACCGAGAGGCTCTTGGGTAAACTGTAGCATCCACCGAGAGGCTCTTGTGTACACTGCAGCATCCACCGAGAGGCTCTTGGGTACACTGCAGCATCCACCGAGAGGGTCTTGGGTAAACTGCAGCATCCACCGAGAGGCTCTTGGGTAAACTGCAGCATCCACCGAGAGGCTCTTGGGTAAACTGCAGCATCCACCGAGAGGCTCTTGGGTAAACTGCAGCATCCACCGAGAGGCTCTTGGGTAAACTGCAGCATCCACCGAGAGGCTCTTGGATAGACTGCAGCATCCACCGAGAGGCTCTTGGATAGACTACAGCATCCACCGAGAGGCTCTTGGTTAGACTGCAGCATCCACCGAGAGGCTCTTGGATAGACTGCAGCATCCACCGAGAGGCTCTTGGATAGACTGCAGTATCCACCGAGAGGCTCTTGGATAGACTGCAGCATCCACCGAGAGGCTCTTGGGTACACTGCAGCATCCACCGAGAGGCTCTTGGGTACACTGCAGCATCCACCGAGAGGCTCTTGGGTACACTGCAGCATCCACCGAGAGGCTCTTGGGTCCACTGCAGCATCCACCGAGAGGCTCTTGGGTACACTGCAGCATCCACCGAGAGGCTCTTGGGTCCACTGCAGCATCCACCGAGAGGCTCTTGGGTACACTGCAGCATCCACCGAGAGGCTCTTGGGTAAACTGCAGCATCCACCGAGAGGCTCTTGGGTACACTGCAGCATCCACCGAGAGGCTCTTGGGTACACTGCAGCATCCACCTAGAGGCTCTTGGGTCCACTGCAGCATCCACCTAGAGGCTCTTGGGTAAACTGCAGCATCCACCTAGAGGCTCTTGGGTCCACTGCAGCATCCACCTAGAGGCTCTTGGGTAAACTGCAGCATCCACCGAGAGGCTCTTGGGTAAACTGCAGCATCCACCGAGAGGCTCTTACTGCCAAGGGAATGCCTGACAGCTTGAAATACATTCTGGACACTACAGTGATACTGGTTAAAGCATTGTTAAACCTTGGTAAAGCATTGTTAAACCTTGGTAAAGCATTGTTAAACCTTGGTAAAGCATTGTTAAACCTTGGGAAAGCATTGTTAAACCTTGGTAAAGCATTGTTAAACCTTGGGAAAGCATTGTTAAACCTTGGTAAAGCATTGTTAAACCTTGGTAAAGCATTGTTAAACCTTGGTAAAGCATTGTTAAACCTTGGTAAATCATTGTTAAACCTTGGGAAAGCATTGTTAAACCTTGGTAAAGCATTGTTAAACCTTGGTAAAGCATTGTTAGACCTTGGTAAAGCATTGTTAGACCTTGGTAAAGCATTGTTAGACCTTGTTAAAGCATTGTTAAACCTTGTTAAATCATTGTTAAACCTTGGTAAAGCATTGTTAAACCTTGTTAAATCATTGTTTAACCTTGGTAAAGCATTGTTAAACCTTGGTAAAACATTGTTAAACCTTGTTAAATCATTGTTTAACCTTGGTAAAGCATTGTTAAACCTTGGTAAAACATTGTTAAACCTTGTTAAATCATTGTTAAACCTTGGTAAAACATTGTTAAACCTTGTTAAATCATTGTTTAACCTTGGTAAAGCATTGTTAAACCTTGGTAAAACATTGTTAAACCTTGTTAAATCATTGTTTAACCTTGGTAAAGCATTGTTAAACCTTGTTAAATCATTGTTTAACCTTGGTAAAGCATTGTTAAACCTTGGTAAATCATTGTTAAACCTTGGTAAAGCATTGATAAACCTTGGTAAAGCAAGGCCCCTGAACTCTGGTGTATTTTCTGCATTATGTAATGATCTGGGCAGCGACCATGTAACGCTTTTACAACATACAGAAGTGCGCTGGTTATTAAGGGGCAAAGTATTGACACGTTTTTTTAAAATTGAGAGCCTCATCCAAATTGCAACAAGCGGTTCTGTGAAAATGTTATTGAATCAGAAGCCACTGCCAGATTTCTGGACAGGGCTGCGCTCAGAGTTTCTTGCCTTGGAAATTGCGCTGTTAAGACACTGATGCTCTTTGCAACCATGTACCTAACCTATGTGAGAGTGGATTCTCGGCCCTCACTAGCATGAAAACAGGCACAGACTGTGTGGAAAATGATTTAAGACTGAGACTCTCTCCAATACAAGCCAACATTGCAGAGTTATGTGCATCCTTTAAGCACACGATTCTCATTAACCTGTGGTGAGATATTTACTATTTTCGATGAACAAATAAGGTTTTATATGTAAGATGGGCAAATCAAGAGCAAAATGATTGATTATTATTATATTATTATTTGTGCCTCTTTGTCACTTCCCACGAGCCGGGTTGTGACAAAAACTCACACTCATACTTTTGTTTAATATATGTATCATATAGTGTGTGTGTGTGGCAGGCTTACAATGATGGCAAAAAACAATATTTTATGTGATATGTTTGAAGGGGTATGGGACTATAAAACATTTGGGAACCACTGACCTAAGTCAATAGTTTTGGTTTGATTGTGACATATTTTGATAATTTAAGGCCTAGGCAGAAACACGACACCAGGACTGTGTCCCTCCACAACTCAAATTGTTCACCATTGATTCTAATTGAGTGATTAGGGCATTTTGGCTGCGTTGAGCCCAGACGAGGCTGGTGGGAGGAGCTATAGGAGGACGAGCTCATTGTAATGGTTGAATGGAATTCATGGAACGTTATCAAACACATCAAACAAATGGGAATCAGGTTTGACTCTGTTCCATTAATTCCATTCCAACCAATGAGCAATGAGCCCGTCCTCCTATAGCTCCTCCCACCAGCCTCTGGTTGAGACATGGGTCACATTCCCTGTTCCATTGCATGCATCAACCAATGGTTGTGTGCTATCTAGTCGACTGTTTCATGGACTGACATATTGCTATATGAGATGGTGAGATGATACGTAAGTGTTGTGAGGTCTGAAATGTGTCAGCAACGCCTGGGCAGAGGAACGCACCCATAATTTGACAGTGAGAGCCCTCCCTCCCCTTGCGCAATATTAATGGCCACCCTAGGGAAATGTTAAATATACCACACACTGCTCTGATTAGAAGCACATTTGTTGGCACTCAGGAGAGAGAGACACTGACACAGGAGGGGTGGAGAGATAGGTCTACTGAGAGATGGAGAGATGGAGACAGAGGGAGAGAGATAGGCCTACTGAGAGAAGGAGAGAAGGAGACAGAGGGAGAGAGTTAGGTCTGCTGAGAGAAGGAGAGATGGGTCTACTGAGAGAAGGAGAGAAGGAGACAGAGGGAGAGAGATAGGCCTACTGAGAGAAGGAGAGGAGAGATGGAGACAGAGGGAGAGAGATAGGCCTACTGAGAGAAGGAGAGATGGAGAGAAGGAGACAGAGGGAGAGAGATAGGCCTACTGAGAGAAGGAGAGGAGAGATGGAGACAGAGGGAGAGAGATAGGTCTACTGAGAGAAGGAGAGATGGAGACAGAGGGAGAGAGATAGACCTACTGAGAGAAGGAGAGATGGAGAGAAGGAGACAGAGGGAGAGAGATAGGTCTACTGAGAGAAGGAGAGATGGAGACAGAGGGAGAGAGATAGGTCTACTGAGAGAAGGAGAGATGGAGACAGAGGGAGAGAGATAGGCCAACTGAGAGAAGGAGATAGGCCTACTGAGAGAAGGAGAGATGGAGAGATGGAGACAGAGGGAGAGAGATAGGTCTACTGAGAGAAGGAGAGATGGAGAGAAGGAGACAGAGGGAGAGAGATAGGCCTACTGAGAGAAGGAGATAGGCCTACTGAGAGAAGGAGAGATGGAGAGATGGAGACAGAGGGAGAGAGATAGGTCTACTGAGAGAAGGAGAGATGGAGAGAAGGAGACAGAGGGAGAGAGATAGGTCTACTGAGAGAAGGAGAGATGGAGAGATAGGGAGAGAGATAGGTCTACTGAGAGAAGGAGAGAAGGAGACAGAGGGAGAGAGATAGGCCTACTGAGAGAAGGAGAGGAGAGATGGAGACAGAGGGAGAGAGATAGGCCTACTGAGAGAAGGAGATGAGAGATGGTGACAGAGGGAGAGAGATAGGCCTACTGAGAGAAGGAGAGATGGAGAGATGGTGACAGAGGGAGAGAGATAGGTCTACTGAGAGAAGGAGAGATGGAGACAGAGGGAGAGAGATAGGCCTACTGAGAGAAGGAGAGATGGATAGAGGGAGAGAGATAGGTCTACTGAGAGAAGGAGAGATGGAGAGAAGGAGACAGAGGGAGAGAGATAGGCCTACTGAGAGAAGGAGATAGGCCTACTGAGAGAAGGAGATAGGCCTACTGAGAGAAGGAGATAGGCCTACTGAGAGAAGGAGAGATGGAGAGATGGAGACAGAGGGAGAGAGATAGGTCTACTGAGAGAAGGAGAGATGGAGAGATGGAGACAGAGGGAGAGAGATAGGCCTACTGAGAGAAGGAGATATGGACAGAGGAGAGAGATAGGCCTACTGAGAGATAGAGAGATGGAGACAGAGGGAGAGAGATAGGCCTACTGAGAGAAGGAGAGATGGAGAGATGGTGACAGAGGGAGAGAGATAGGCCTACTGAGAGAAGGAGAGATGGAGAGATGGTGATAGAGGGAGAGAGATAGGCCTACTGAGAGAAGGAGAGATGGTGACAGAGGGAGAGAGATAGGCCTACTGAGAGAAGGAGAGATGGAGAGAAGGAGACAGAGGGAGAGAGATAGGCCTACTGAGAGAAGGAGATAGGCCTACTGAGAGAAGGAGAGATGGAGAGATGGAGACAGAGGAGAGAGATAGGTCTACTGAGAGAAGGAGATGAGAGATGGTGACAGAGGGAGAGAGATAGGCCTACTGGGAGAAGGAGAGATGGAGAGATGGTGACAGAGGGAGAGAGATAGGTCTACTGAGAGAAGGAGAGATGGAGACAGAGGGAGAGAGATAGGCCTACTGAGAGAAGGAGAGATGGATAGAGGGAGAGAGATAGGTCTACTGAGAGAAGGAGAGATGGAAAGAAGGAGACAGAGGGAGAGAGATAGGCCTACTGAGAGAAGGAGATAGGCCTACTGAGAGAAGGAGATAGGCCTACTGAGAGAAGGAGATAGGCCTACTGAGAGAAGGAGAGATGGAGAGATGGAGACAGAGGGAGAGAGATAGGTCTACTGAGAGAAGGAGAGATGGAGAGATGGAGACAGAGGGAGAGAGATAGGCCTACTGAGAGAAGGAGATATGGACAGAGGGAGAGAGATAGGCCTACTGAGAGATAGAGAGATGGAGACAGAGGGAGAGAGATAGGCCTACTGAGAGAAGGAGAGATGGAGAGATGGTGACAGAGGGAGAGAGATAGGCCTACTGAGAGAAGGAGAGATGGAGAGATGGTGACAGAGGGAGAGAGATAGGCCTACTGAGAGAAGGAGAGATGGTGACAGAGGGAGAGAGATAGGCCTACTGAGAGAAGGAGAGATGGAGAGATGGTGACAGAGGGAGAGAGATAGGTCTACTGAGAGAAGGAGAGATGGAGACAGAGGGAAAGATATAGGTCTACTGAGAGAAGGAGAGATGGAGAGAAGGAGACAGAGGGAGAGATAGGCCTACTGAGAGAAGGAGATAGGCCTACTGAGAGAAGGAGAGATGGAGAGATGGAGACAGAGGGAGAGAGATAGGTCTACTGAGAGCAGGAGAGATGGAGACAGAGGGAGAGAGATAGGTCTACTGAGAGAAGGAGAGAGGGAGACAGAGGGAGAGAGATAGGTCTACTGAGAGAAGGAGAGATGGAGAGAAGGAGACAGAGGGAGAGAGATAGGCCTACTGAGAGAAGGAGATAGGCCTACTGAGAGAAGGAGAGATGGAGAGATGGAGACAGAGGGAGAGAGATAGGTCTACTGAGAGAAGGAGAGATGGAGAGATGGTGACAGAGGGAGAGAGATAGGCCTACTGAGAGAAGGAGAGATGGATAGAGGGAGAGAGATAGGTCTACTGAGAGAAGGAGAGATGGAAAGAAGGAGACAGAGGGAGAGAGATAGGCCTACTGAGAGAAGGAGATAGGCCTACTGAGAGAAGGAGATAGGCCTACTGAGAGAAGGAGATAGGCCTACTGAGAGAAGGAGAGATGGAGAGATGGAGACAGAGGGAGAGAGATAGGTCTACTGAGAGAAGGAGAGATGGAGAGATGGAGACAGAGGGAGAGAGATAGGCCTACTGAGAGAAGGAGATATGGACAGAGGGAGAGAGATAGGCCTACTGAGAGATAGAGAGATGGAGACAGAGGGAGAGAGATAGGCCTACTGAGAGAAGGAGAGATGGAGAGATGGTGACAGAGGAGAGAGATAGGCCTACTGAGAGAAGGAGAGATGGAGAGATGGTGACAGAGGGAGAGAGATAGTCCTACTGAGAGAAGGAGAGATGGTGACAGAGGGAGAGAGATAGGCCTACTGAGAGAAGGAGAGATGGAGAGATGGTGACAGAGGGAGAGAGATAGGTCTACTGAGAGAAGGAGAGATGGAGACAGAGGGAAAGATATAGGTCTACTGAGAGAAGGAGAGATGGAGAGAAGGAGACAGAGGGAGAGAGATAGGCCTACTGAGAGAAGGAGATAGGCCTACTGAGAGAAGGAGAGATGGAGAGATGGAGACAGAGGGAGAGAGATAGGTCTACTGAGAGCAGGAGAGATGGAGACAGAGGGAGAGAGATAGGTCTACTGAGAGAAGGAGAGAGGGAGACAGAGGGAGAGAGATAGGTCTACTGAGAGAAGGAGAGATGGAGAGAAGGAGACAGAGGGAGAGAGATAGGCCTACTGAGAGAAGGAGATAGGCCTACTGAGAGAAGGAGAGATGGAGAGATGGAGACAGAGGGAGAGAGATAGGTCTACTGAGAGAAGGAGAGATGGAGAGATGGTGACAGAGGGAGAGAGATAGGCCTACTGAGAGAAGGAGAGATGGAGACAGAGGAGAGAGATAGGCCTACTGAGAGAAGGAGAGATGGTGACAGAGGGAGAGAGATAGGCCTACTGAGAGAAGGAGAGATGGAGAGATGGTGACAGAGGGAGAGAGATAGGTCTACTGAGAGAAGGAGAGATGGAGACAGAGGGAGAGAGATAGGTCTACTGAGAGAAGGAGAGATGGAGACAGAGGGAGAGAGATAGGTCTACTGAGAGAAGGAGAGATGGAGAGAAGGAGACAGAGGGAGAGAGATAGGTCTACTGAGAGAAGGAGAGATGGAGACAGAGGGAGAGAGATAGGCCTACTGAGAGAAGGAGATAGGCCTACTGAGAGAAGGAGAGATGGAGAGATGGAGACAGAGGGAGAGAGATAGGTCTACTGAGAGAAGGAGAGATGGAGAGAAGGAGACAGAGGGAGAGAGATAGGCCTACTGAGAGAAGGAGATAGGCCTACTGAGAGAAGGAGAGATGGAGAGATGGAGACAGAGGGAGAGAGATAGGTCTACTGAGAGAAGGAGAGATGGAGAGAACGAGACAGAGGGAGAGAGATAGGCCTACTGAGAGAAGGAGAGATGGAGAGATGGAGAGATGGAGACAGAGGGAGAGAGATAGGCCTACTGAGAGAAGGAGAGATGGAGAGATGGAGAGATGGAGACAGAGGGAGAGAGATAGGCCTACTGAGAGAAGGAGAGATGGAGAGATGGAGACAGAGGGAGAGAGATAGGCCTACTGAGAGAAGGAGAGATGGAGAGATGGAGACAGAGGGAGAGAGATAGGTCTACTGAGAGAAGGAGAGATGGAGAGATGGAGACAGAGGGAGAGAGATTGGTCTACTGAGAGAAGGAGAGATGAGAGATGGAGACAGAGGGAGAGAGATAGGCCTACTGAGAGAAGGAGAGATGAGAGATGGAGACAGAGGGAGAGAGATAGGCCTACTGAGAGAAGGAGAGATGGAGAGAGGGAGAGAGATAGGTGTACTGAGAGATGGAGAGATGGAGAGAAGGAGACAGAGGGAGAGAGATAGGCCTACTGAGAGAAGGAGAGATGGAGACAGAGATGGAGAGATAGGCCTACTGAGAGAAGGAGAGATGGAGAGATGGTGACAGAGGGAGAGAGATAGGCCTACTGAGAGAAGGAGAGATGGAGAGATGGTGACAGAGGAGAGAGATAGGCCTACTGGGAGAAGGAGAGATGGAGAGATGGAGACAGAGGGAGAGAGATAGACCTACTGAGAGAAGGAGAGATGGAGAGATGGAGACAGAGGGAGAGAGATAGGCCTACTGAGAGAAGGAGAGATAGAGAGATGGAGACAGATTGAGAGAGATAGGCCTACTGAGAGAAGGAGAGATGGAGACAGAGGGAGAGAGATAGACCTACTGAGAGAAGGAGAGATGGAGAGATGGAGACAGATTGAGAGAGATAGGCCTACTGAGAGAAGGAGAGATGGAGAGATGGAGACAGAGGGAGAGATAGGTCTACTGAGAGAAGGAGAGATAGAGACAGAAGGAGAGAGATAGGCCTACTGAGAGAAGGAGAGATGGAGACAGAGGGAGAGAGATAGACCTACTGAGAGAAGGAGAGATGGAGAGATGGAGACAGAGGGGAGAGATAGGTCTACTGAGAGAAGGAGAGATAGAGACAGAAGGAGAGAGATAGGCCTACTGAGAGAAGGAGAGATGGAGACAGAGGGAGAGAGATAGACCTACTGAGAGAAGGAGAGATGGAGAGATGGAGACAGATTGAGAGAGATAGGCCTACTGAGAGAAGGAGAGGAGAGATGGAGACAGAGGGAGAGAGATAGGTTTACTGAGAGAAGGAGAGATAGAGACAGAAGGAGAGAGATAGGCCTACTGAGAGAAGGAGAGATGGAGACAGAGGGAGAGGGATAGGCCTACTGAGAGAAGGAGAGATGGAGACAGAGGGAGAGAGATAGGTCTACTGAGAGAAGGAGAGATGGAGACAGAGGGAGAGAGATAGGCCTACTGAGAGATAGAGAGATGGAGAGAGATAGGCCTACTGAGAGAAGGAGAGATGGAGACAGAGGGAGAGGGATAGGCCTACTGAGAGAAGGAGAGGAGAGATGGAGACAGAGGGAGAGAGATAGGCCTACTGAGAGAAGGAGAGAGATGGAGAGATAGGTCTACTGAGAGATGGAGACAGATTGAGAGAGATAGGTCTTCTGAGAGAAGGAGAGATGGAGACAGAGGGAGAGGGATAGGCCTACTGAGAGAAGGAGATATGGACAGAGGGAGAGAGATTGGCCTACTGAGAGAAGGAGAGATGGATAGAGGGAGAGAGATAGGCCTACTGAGAGAAGGAGAGAAGGAGAAAGAGAGACAGAGGGAGAGAGATAGGCCTACTGGGAGAAGGAGAGATGGAGAGATGGAGACAGAGGGAGAGAGATAGGCCTACTGAGAGAAGGAGATATGGACAGAGGAGAGAGATTGGCCTACTGAGAGAAGGAGAGATGGATAGAGGGAGAGAGATAGGCCTACTGAGAGAAGGAGAGAAGGAGAAAGAGAGACAGAGGGAGAGAGATAGGGCTACTGGGAGAAGGAGAGATGGAGAGATGGAGACAGAGGGAGAGAGATAGGCCTACTGAGAGATGGAGACAGATTGAGAGAGATAGGCCTACTGAGAGAAGGAGAGGAGAGATGGAGACAGAGGGAGAGAGATAGGCCTACTGAGAGAAGGAGAGATGGAGACAGAGGGAGAGGGATAGGCCTACTGAGAGAAGGAGAGCTCAGAAATCAGCTCAATGTAATTGAAGACTCCATAGACTCTAACCACTTCTGGGAAAATTGGAAAACACTAAACAAACAACAACATGAAGAATTATCTATCCAAAATGGAGATGTATGGGTAAACCACTTCTCCAATCTTTTTGGCTCTATAACAAAGAATAAAGAGCAAAAACATATACATGATCAAATACAGATCTTAGAATCAACTATTAAAGACTACCAGAACCCACTGGATTCTCTAATAACATTGAATGAGTTAAAGGACAAAATAAAAAGCCTCCAACCCAAAAAGGCCTGTGGTGTTGATGGTATCCTCAATGAAATGATCAAATATACAGACAACAAATTCCAATTGGCTATACTAAAACTCTTTAACATCATCCTTAGCTCTGGCATCTTCCCCAATATTTGGAACCAAGGACTGATCACCCCAATCCACAAAAATGGAGACAAATTTGACCCCAATAACTACCGTGGAATATGCGTCAACATTAACCTTGGGAAAATCCTCTGCATTATCATTAACAGCAGACTCGTACACTTCCTCAATGAAAACAATGTACTGAGCAAATGTCAAATTGGCTTTTTACCAAATTACCGTACAACAGACCATGTATTCACCCTGCACACCTAATTGACAACCAAACAAACCAAAACAAAGGCAAAGTCTTCTCATGCTTTGTTGATTTCAAAAAAGCCTTCGACTCAATTTGGCATGAGGGTCTGCTATACAAACTGATGGAAAGTGGTGTTGGGGTAAAACATACAACATCATCAAATCCATGTACACAAACAACAAGTGTGCGGTTAAAATTGGCAGAAAACACACAAATTTCTTCACACAGGGTCGTGGGGTTAGACAGGGATGCAGCTTAAGCCCCACCCTCTTCAACATATATATCAACGTACTGGAGCGGGCACTAGAAAAGTCTGCAGCACCCGGCCTCACCCTACTAGAATCTGAAGTCAAATGTCTGCTGTTTGCTGATGATCTGGTGCTTCTGTCACCAACCAAGGAGGGCCTACAGCAGCACCTAGATCTTATGCACAGATTCCGTCAAACCTGGGCCCTGACAGTAAATCTCAGTAAGACCAAAATAATGGTGTTCCAAAAAGGTCCAGTCACCAGGACCACAAATACAAATTCCATCTAGACACTGTTGCCCTAGAGCACACAAAAAACTATACATACCTTGGCCTAAACATCAGCGCCACAGGTAACTTCCACAAAGCTGTGAACGATCTGAGAGACAAGGCAAGAAGGGCATTCTATGCCATCAAAAGGAACATAAATTTCAACATACCAATTAGGATTTGGCTAAAAATACTTGAATCAGTCATAGAGCCCATTGCCCTTTATGGTTGTGAGGTCTGGGGTCCGCTCACCAACCAAGACTTCACAAAATGGGACAAACACCAAATTGAGACTCTGCACGCAGAATTCTGCAAAAATATCCTCCGTGTACAACGTAGAACACCAAATAATGCATGCAGAGCAGAATTAGGCCGATACCCACTAATTATCAAAATCCAGAAAAGAGCTGTTAAATTCTATAACCACCTAAAAGGAAGCGATTCCCAAACCTTCCACAACAAAGCCATCACCTACAGAGAGATGAACCTGGAGAAGAGTCCCCTAAGCAAGCTGGTCCTGGGGCTCTGTTCACAAACACACCCTACAGAGCCCCATGACAGCAGCACAATTAGACCCAACCATATCATGAGAAAACAAAAAGATAATTACTTGACACATTGGAAAGAATTAACAAAAAAACAGAGCAAACTAGAATGCTATTTGGCCCTACACAGAGAGTACACAGCGGCAGAATACCTGACCACTGTGACTGACCCAAAATTAAGGAAAGCTTTGACTATGTACAGACTCAGCGAGCATAGCCTTGCTATTGAGAAAGGCCGCCGTAGGCAGACATGGCTCTCAAGAGAAGACAGGCTATGTGCTCACTGCCCACAAAATGAGGTGGAAACTGAGCTGCACTTCTTAACCTCCTGCCCAATGTATGACCATATTAGAGAGACATATTTCCCTCAGATTACACAGATCCACAAAGAATTCGAAAACAAATCCAATTTTGAAAAACTCCCATATCTACTGCATGAAATTCCACAGTGTGCCATCAGAGCAGCAAGATTTGTGACCTGTTGCCACGAGAAAAGGGCAACCAGTGAAGAACACGCACCATTGTAAATACAACCCATATCTATGCTTATTTATTTTATCTTGTGTCCTTTACCATTTGCACATTGTAGAGAGAGATAGGCCTACTGAGAGAAGGAGAGAGATGGAGAGATGGAGACAGAGGAGAGAGATAGGCCTACTGAGAGAAGGAGAGATGGAGACAGAGGGAGAGAGATAGGCCTACTGAGAGAAGGAGAGATGGAGACAGAGGGAGAGAGATAGGCCTACTGAGAGAAGGAGAGATGGTGACAGAGGGAGAGAGATTGGCCTACTGAGAGAAGGAGAGATGGAGACAGAGGGAGAGAGATAGGCCTACTGAGAGAAGGAGAGGAGAGATGGAGACAGAGGGAGAGAGATAGGCCTACTGAGAGAAGGAGATATGGACAGAGGGAGAGAGATAGGCCTACTGAGAGAAGGAGAGATGGAGACAGAGGGAGAGAGATAGGTCTACTGAGAGAAGGAGAGATGGAGAGAAGGAGACAGAGGGAGAGAGATAGGCCTACTGAGAGAAGGAGAGATGGAGAGATGGTGACAGAGGGAGAGGGATAGGCCTAATGAGAGAAGTAGAGATGGACAGAGGGAGAGAGATAGGCCTACTGAGAGAAGGAGAGATGGAGACAGAGGGAGAGAGATAGGTCTACTGAGAGATGGAGAGATGGAGACAGAGGGAGAGAGATAGGCCTACTGAGAGAAGGAGATATGGACAGAGGGAGAGAGATAGGTCTACTGAGAGATAGAGAGATGGAGACAGAAGAGAGAGATAGGCCTACTGAGAGAAGGAGAGATGGAGACAGAGGGAGAGGGATAGGCCTACTGAGAGAAGGAGAGATGGAGACAGAGGGAGAGAGATAGGCCTACTGAGAGAAGGAGAGATGGAGACAGAGGAGAGAGATAGGCCTACTGAGAGAAGGAGAGATGGAGACAGAGGGAGAGAGATAGGCCTACTGAGAGAAGGAGAGATGGAGACAGAGCGAGAGAGATAGGCCTACTGAGAGAAGGAGAGATGGAGAGATCGGTCTACTGAAAGGAGAGATGGACAGAGATAGACCTACTATGAGGAGACAGCGGGAGAAAGGGAGACAGATAGGCCTACTGAGAGGAGACAGGGAGAGAGAGGGAGACAGATAGGCCTACTGAGAGGAGACAGGGAGAGAGGGAAACAGATAGGCCTACTGAGAGGAGACAGGGAGAGAGAGGGAGACAGATACAGCGGGGCAAAAAAGTATTTAGTCAGCCACACAATGTGCAAGTTCTCCCACTTAAAAAGATGAGAGGCCTGTAATTTTCATCATAGTTACACTTCAACTATGACATTTTGAAATCAAAAATCCAGAAAATCACATTGTATGATTTTTATGATTTTTAAGTAATTCATTTGCATTTTATTGCATGACAATAGTATTTGATACATCAGAAAAGCAGAACTTAATATTTGGTACAGAAACCTTTTTTTTGCAATTACAGAGATCATACGTTTCCTGTAGTTCTTGACCAGGCTTGCACACACTGCAGCAGGGATTTTGGCCCACTCCTCCATACAGACCTTCTCCAGATCCTTCAGGTTTCGGGCTGTCGCTTTGCAGTACGGCCTTTCAGCTCCCTGCAAAGATTTTCTATTGGGTTCAGGTCTGGAGACTGGCTAGGCCACTCCAGGACCATGAGATGCTTCTTACGGAGCCAGTCCTTAGTTGCCACTCTTTGTGTTTCGGGTCGTTGTCATGCTGGAAGACCCAGCCAGGACCCATCTTCAATGCTCTTACTGAAGGAAGGAGGTTGTTGGCCAAGATCTCGCGATACATGGCCCCATCCATCCTCCCCTCAATACGGTGCAGTCGTCCTGGTGCCTTTGCAGAAAAGCATCCCCAAAGAATGATGTTTCCACCTCCATGCTTCACGGTTGGGATGGTGTTCTTGGGGTTGTACTAATCCTTCTTCTTCCTCTAAACACGGCGAATGTCATCAGACCACATGATCGTCTCCCATTCCACCTCTGGATCATCCAGATGGTCATTGGCAAACTTCAGATGGGCCTGGACATGCGCTGGCTTGAGTGGGGGGACCTTGCGTGCGCTGCAGGATTTTAATCCATGACGGCGTAGTTTGTTTCTAATGTTTTTCTTTGAGACTGTGGTCCCAGCTCTTTTCAGGTCATTGACCTGGTCTTGCCGTGTAGTTCTGGGCTGATCCCTCACCATCCTCATGATCATTGATGCCCCACGAGGTGAGATCTTGCATGGAGCCCCAGACCGAGGGTGATTGACCGTCATCTTGAACTTCTTCCATTCTCTAATAATTGTGCCAACAGTTGTTGCCTTCTCACCAAGCTGCTTGTCTATTGTCCTGTAGCTTATCCCAGCCTTGTGCAGGTCTACAATTTTATCCCTGATGTCCTTACACAGCTCTCTGGTCTTGGCCATTGTGGAGAGGTTGGAGTCTGTTTGATTGAGTGTGTGGATAGGTGTCTTTTATACAGGTAACAAGTTCAAACAGGTGCAGTTAATACAGGTAATGAGTGGAGAACAGGAGGCCTTCTTAACTTCTTGAAAATCCCCAACCCGGATCCGGGTTTGTGACTAAAGCCTCAGGCTCATTAGCATAAAGCAACGTTAACGATTTCTGAAAATCGCAAATAAAATTAAAATAATGCGTTTGCTCTCAAGCTTAGCCTTTTCTTAACAACACTGTCATCTCAGATTTTCAAAATATGCTTTTGAACCATAGAAATTGACTAATTTGTGTAAGAGTATGCAAAGCTAGCATAGCATTTTGTGTAGCATGTAGCACGCAACATTTTCACAAAAACCAGATAACCAAATAAATAAAATCATTTACCTTTGAAGAGCTTCTGATGTTTTCAATGAGGAGACTCCCAGCCACATACCAAATGCGCAGTGTTTCCTGAAAGCGTCTGTGTGTAGGAGAAATCGTTCCGTTTTCTACATTGCGTCTGGCTACCGAAACGAACCGAAAATGCAGTCACCTACAACGTGAAACTTTTTCCGGATTAACTACATAATATCGACCGAAACATGGCAAACGTTGTTTGGAATCAATCCTCAAGGTGTTTTTTCACATATCTCTTCATTGACATGCAGTTCGTGGAAGCTTGCTTTCCTCTCTGTGTCCCATGGAAAAATACTGGCAGGTGACTTTTGCGCACCAATTTCGGCGCAGGACACCGGGCGGACACGTGGTAAATGTGGTCTGTTATGGTCAATCTTCCAATGAACTGCCCACAAATACGTCACAATGCTGCAGACACCTTGGGAAATGACAGAAAGGGCAGGCTCGTTCCTCTTGCGTTCACAGCCATATAAGGAGATAATGAAAAACAGAGCCTCAAAAATCCTTGTCATTTCCTGGATGCCATCTCATCTTGGTTTTGCCTGAAGCTCACGTTTTAGGGCACGCACAGAGAAGATCTTTGTATTTCTGGACACGTCAGAGTGTTTTCTTTCGAACGGTAGCAATTATATGCATAGTCGAGCATCTTTTTGTGACAAAATATCTTGTTTAAAACGGGAACGTTTTTCATCCAAAAATGAAATTGCGCCCCCAGAGCATCAACAGGTTAAAGAAAAACTAACAGGTCTGTGAGAGCCGGAATTATTACTGGTTGGTAGGTGATCAAATCCTTATGTCGTGCAATAAAATGCAAATTAATTACTTAAAAATCATACAATGTGATTTTCTGGATTTTTGTTTTAGATTCCGTCTCTCACATTTGAAGTGTACCTATGATGAAAATTACAGACCTCTACATGCTTTGTAAGAAGGAAAACCTGCAAAATCGGCAGTGTATCAAATACTTGTCCTCCCCACTGTATATGTTTTTGCTGTTTGTTCTCTCTCTCCCTCTCTTTCTCTCTCCCTCTTTCTTTCTTTCTTTCTTTCTCTTCCATCCATCTCTCTCTCTCTCTTCCATCTCTCTCTCTTCCATTGCTCTCTCTCTTCCATCACTCTCTCTCTTCCATCGCTCTCTTCCATCTCTCTCTCTCTTCCATCTCTCTCTCTCTCTTCCATCTCTCTCTCTCTCTCTTCCATCTCTCTCTCTCTTCCATCTCTCTCTCTTTCTCTTCCATCTCTCTCTCTCTCTCTATTCCATCTCTCTCTCTCCCATCTCTCTCTCCCATCTCTCTCTTCCATCTCTCTCTTCCATCTCTCTCTCTCTTCCATCTCTCTCTCTCTTCCATCTCTCTCTCTCTTCCATCTCTCTCTCTCTCTCTCTTCCATCTCTCTCCCATCTCTCTCTTCCATCTCTCTCTCTCTTCCATCTCTCTCTTCCATCTCTCTCTCTCTTCCATCTCTCTCTCTTCCATCTCTCTCTTCCATCTCTCTCTTCCATCTCTCTCTCTTCCATCTCTCTCTATTCCTCTCTCTTCCATCTCTCTCTCTCTCTCTTCCATCTCTCTCTCTCTCTTCCATCTCTCTCTCTTCCATCTCTCTCTCTTCCATCTCTCTCTCTCCCTCTTCCATCTCTCTCTTCCATCTCTCTCTCTTCCATCTCTCTCCCATCTCTCTCTCTTCCATCTCTCTCTCTCTTCCATCTCTCTCTCTCTCTTCCATCTCTCTCTCTTCCATCTCTCTCTCTTCCATCTCTCTCTCTCCCTCGTCCTTCTCTCTCTTCCCTCTCTCTCTTCCATCTCTCTCTCTTCCATCTCTCTCTCTCTCTCTTCCATCTCTCTCTCTCTCTCTCTCTCTTCCATCTCTCTCTCTCTCTTCCATCTCTCTCTCTTCCATCTCTCTCTCTCTTCCATCTCTCTCCCTTCCATCTCTCTCTCTCTCTTCCATCTCTCTCTCTTCCATCTCTCTCTCTCTCTTACATCTCAATTCAATTCAATTCAATTCAAGGGGCTTTATTGGCATGGGAAACATATGTTAACATTGCCAAAGCAAGTAAGGTAAACAATAAAAATTAACAGTAGACATCACACATACAGAAGTTTCAAAACAATAAAGACATTACAAATGTCATATTATATATATATATATACAGTGTTTTTACAAGGTACAAATGGTAAGGGACACAAGATAAAATAAATAAGCATAGATATGGGTTGTATTTACAATGGTGTTTGTTCCTCACTGGTTGCCCTTTTCTCGTGGCAACAGGTCACAAATCTTGCTGCTCTGATGGCACACTGTGGAATTTCACCCAGTAGATATGGGAGTTTTCAAAATTTGATTTGTTTTCGAATTCTTTGTGGATCTGTGTAATCTGAGGGAAATATGTCTCTCTAATATGGTCATACATTGGGCAGGAGGTTAGGAAGTGCAGCTCAGTTTCCACCTCATTTTGTGGGCAGTGAGCATATAGCCTGTCTTCTCTTGAGAGCCATGTCTGCCTACGGCGGCCTTTCTCAATAGCAAGGCTATGCTCGCTGAGTCTGTACATAGTCAAAGCTTTCCTTAATTTTGGGTCAGTCACAGTGGTCAGGTATTCTGCCGCTGTGTACTCTCTGTGTAGGGCCAAATAGCATTCTAATTTGCTCTGTTTTTTTGTTAATTCTTTCCAAAGTGTCAAGTAATTATCTTTTTGTTTTCTCATGATTTGGTTGTGACTAATTGTGCTGCTGTCATGGGGCTCTGTAGGGTGTGTTTGTGAACAGAGCCCCAGGACCAGCTTGCTTAGGGGACTCTTCTCCAGGTTCATCTCTCTGTAGGTGATGGCTTTGTTGTGGAAGGTTTGGGAATTGCTTCCTTTTAGGTGGTTATAGAATTTAACAGCTATTTTCTGGATTTTGATAATTAGTGGGTATCGGCCTAATTCTGCTCTGCATGCATTATTTGGTGTTCTACGTTGTACACGGAGGATATTTTTGCAGAATTCTGCGTGCAGAGTCTCAATTTGGTGTTTGTCCCATTTTGTAAAGTCTTGGTTGGTGAGCGGACCCCAGACCTCACAACCATAAAGGGCAATGGGCTCTATGACTGATTCAAGTATTTTTAGCCAAATCCTAATTGGTATGTTGAAATTTATGTTCCTTTTGATGGCATAGAATGCCCTTCTTGCCTTGTCTCTCAGATCGTTCACAGCTTTGTGGAAGTTACCTGTGGCGCTGATGTTTAGGCCAAGGTACGCATAGTTTTTTGTGTGCTCTAGGGCAACAGTGTCGAGATGGAATTTGTATTTGTGGTCCTGGTGACTGGACCTTTTTTGGAACACCATTATTTTGGTCTTACTGAGATTTACTGTCAGGGCACAGGTCTGACAGAATCTGTGCATAAGATATAGGTGCTGCTGTAGGCCCTCCTTGGTTGGTGACAGAAGCACCAGATCATCAGCAAACAGCAGACATTTGACTTCAGATTCTAGTAGGGTGAGGCCGGGTGCTGCAGACTTTTCTAGTGCCCGCGCCAGTTCGTTGATATATATGTTGAAGAGGGTGGGGCTTAAGCTGCATCCCTGTCTAACCCCACGACCCTGTGTGAAGAAATTTGTGTGTTTTCTGCCAATTTTAACCGCACACTTGTTGTTTGTGTACATGGATTTGATGATGTTGTATGTTTTACCCCCAACACCACTTTCCATCAGTTTGTATAGCAGACCCTCATGCCAAATTGAGTCGAAGGCTTTTTTGAAATCAACAAAGCATGAGAAGACTTTGCCTTTGTTTTGGTTTGTTTGGTTGTCAATTAGGGTGTGCAGGGTGAATACATGGTCTGTTGTACGGTAATTTGGTAAAAAGCCAATTTGACATTTGCTCAGTACATTGTTTTCATTGAGGAAGTGCACGAGTCTGCTGTTAATGATAATGCAGAGGATTTTCCCAAGGTTACTGTTGACGCATATTCCACGGTAGTTATTGGGGTCAAATTTGTCTCCATTTTTGTGGATTGGGGTGATCAGTCCTTGGTTCCAAATATTGGGGAAGATGCCAGAGTCAAGGATGATGTTAAAGAGTTTTAGTATAGCCAATTGGAATTTGTTGTCTGTATATTTGATCATTTCATTGAGGATACCATCAACACTGTCAGGACCCAGTTACGAACCTGGGTCTCCAGAGTGAGAAACAGTCACTTAACCAACTGAGCCACGAATAGTCAGCAGAACCCAGAAGATGAGGCAGACACAGCAGTACTTAAGACGGTGTATTTAATAAAGTAAAAAGGAGAAGTCCTTCAATACAAAAATGGCAAATCCAAAAGGTGGTAGGAATAGCACAAAAAAGCCTCAAGAGATACTCAAAAACAAAAACAGAATTCCACAAGAGCATCCACCGGAATCGACAAGAATACACAGAACACTAGGGCTGGGTGCTAACATACAAACACAGAGCACAGAACTGAGGGAAACTAAGGGTTTAAATACAATCAGGGGAAACGAGGCACAGGACAGGTGCAAATAATAATGGGGAACAAGGGAAAAAACATGAGGTCAAAAAGCACAATGGGGGCATCTAGTGACCAAAACCCGGAACAACCCTGGCCAAATCCTGACAAACACCACAGGCCTTTTGGGTTGGAGGGTTTTATTTTGTCCTGTAACTCATTCAATGTAATTGGAGAATCCAGTGGGTTCTGGTAGTCTTTAATAGTTGATTCTAAGATCTGTATTTGATCATGTATATGTTTTGCTCTTTATTCTTTGTTATAGAGCCAAAAAGATTGGAGAAGTGGTTTACCCATACATCTCCATTTTGAATAGATAATTCTTCGTGTTGTTGTTTGTTTAGTGTTTTCCAATTTTCCCAGAAGTGGTTAGAGTCTATGGATTCTTCAATTACATTGAGCTGATTTCTGACATGCTGTTCCTTCTTTTTCCGTAGTGTATTTCTGTATTGTTTTAGTGATTCACTAAAGTGAAGGCGTAGACTCAGGTTTTCCGGGACTCTATGTTTTTGGTTGGACAGGTTTCTCAATTTCTTTCTTAGATTTTGCATTCTTCATCAAACCATTTGTCATTGTTGTTAATTTTCTTCGGTTTTCTATTTGATATTTTTTAGATTTGATAGGGAAGCTGAGAGGTCAAATATACTGTTAAGATTTTCTACTGACAAGTTTACACCTTCACTATTACAGTGGAACGTTTTACCCAGGAAATTGTCTAAAAGGGATTGAATTTGTTGTTGCCTAATTGTTTTTTGGTAGGTTTCCAAACTGCATTCCTTCCATCTATAGCATTTCTCAATGTTACTCAGTTCCTTTGGCTTTGATGCCTCATGATTGAGTATTGCTCTGTTTAGGTAGACTGAGATTTTGCATGTGGTCTGATAGGGGTGTCTGTGGGCTGACTGTGAATGCTCTGAGAGACTCTGGGTTGAGGTCAGTGATAAAGTAGTCTACAGTACTACTGCCAAGAGATGAGCTATAGGTGTACCTACCATAGGAGTCCCCTCGAAGCCTACCATTGACTATGTACATACCCAGCGTGCGACAGAGCTGCAGGAGTTGTGACCCGTTTTTGTTGGTTATGTGTTCATAGTTGTGCCTAGGGGGGCATACGGGGGAGGGAATGCTGTCACATCCAGGCAGGTGTTTGTCCCCATCTCTCTCTCTCTTACATCTCTCTCTCTTACATCTCTCTCTCTTTCTCTTCCATCTCTCTCTCTCACTCTCTATTCCATCTCTCTCTCTCCCATCTCTCTCTCTTCCATCTCTCTCTCCCTCTTCCATCTCTCTCTCTCTCTTCCATCTCTCCCTCTCTCTCTTCCATCTCTCTCTCTCTCTCTCTCTCTCTTCCATCTCTCCCTCTCTCTCTTCCATCTCTCCCTCTCTCTCTTACATCTCTCTCTCTCTCTCTCTTCCATCTCTTCCTCTCTCTTCCATCTCTCTCTCTCTCTCTCTCTCTCTCTCTCTCTCTCTCTCTCTCTCTCTCCCATCCCATCTCCTCTCTTTTTTGGCAGCTTGCTGTAGGGTAACACCACCCACTATCCTATGGCTGCAGCGGAAGCAACAGTAGTGTTTCCACACCATTCCCACTCCCACCTTCAGTGTTATTAGCTGCTACGCTACCTAGCATCACAGCTGGTATTATAATACCCTGCCTGCCATCTGACTTGGAGAGTGGGAGGCATTCGTTTTTGTGTTACACAACAAATCAGCTTGATCACTGTGGCGAATCAGAGTAGTTTGGTGGGGGCTGGTAGACATAGTCCCAGACCCTTTTTATGTTTGACACTCGGAGTGTTGAGTCACAAAGATCTGTATTACTGGTTAATAATAGGTTCATTCAGTGGTAGTATTCAGCGGTAGTACTCAGCGGTAGTATTCAGCGGTAGTATTCACTGGTAGTATTCACTGGTAGTATTCAGCGGTAGTACTCAGCAGTAGTATTCAGCGGTAGTATTCAGCGGTAGTATTCACTGGTAGTATTCAGCGGTAGTATTCACTGGTAGTATTCACTGGTAGTACTCAGCAGTAGTATTCAGCGGTAGTATTCACTGGTAGTATTCACTGGTAGTACTCAGCAGTAGTATTCAGCGGTAGTATTCAGCGGTAGTATTCACTGGTAGTATTCAGCGGTAGTATTCACTGGTAGTATTCAGCGGTAGTATTCAGCGGTAGTATTCAGTGGTAGTACTCAGCGGTAGTATTCACTGGTAGTATTCAGCGGTAGTATTCACTGGTAGTATTCAGCGGTAGTATTCACTGGTAGTATTCAGCGGTAGTATTCACTGGTAGTATTCAGCAGTAGTATTCACTGGTAGTATTCAGTGGTAGTACTCAGCGGTAGTATTCAGCGGTAGTATTCACTGGTAGTATTCAGCAGTAGTATTCAGCGGTAGTATTCAGCGGTAGTATCCAGCGGTAGTATTCACTGGTAGTACTCAGCAGTAGTATTCAGCGGTAGTATTCACTGGTAGTATTCAGCGGTAGTATTCACTGGTAGTATTCAGCGGTATTATTCAGCGGTAGTATTCAGCAGTAGTATTCAGCGGTAGTATTCAGCGATAGTATTCAGCAGTAGAATTCACTGGTAGTATTCAGCGGTAGTATTCAGCGGTAGTATTCAGCGTTAGTATTCAGTGGTAGTACTCAGCGGTAGTATTCAGTGGTAGTACTCAGCGGTAGTATTCAGCGGTAGTATTCACTGGTTGTATTCAGCGGTAGTATTAAGCGGTAGTATTCAGCGATAGTACTCAGCGGTAGTATTCAGCTGTATTATTCAGCGTTAGTATTCAGTGATAGTATTCAGCGGTAGTATTCAGCGATAGTACTCAGTGGTAGTATTCAGCGGTAGTATTCAGAGGTAGTACTCAGTGGTAGTATTCAGTGATAGTATTCAGCGGTAGTATTCAGCGATAGTACTCAGCGGTAGTATTCAGCTGTATTATTCAGCGTTAGTATTCAGTGATAGTATTCAGCGGTAGTATTCAGCGGTAGTAGTCAGCGGTAGTATTCAGCGGTAGTATTCAGCGATAGTATTCAGCGGTAGTACTCAGCGGTAGTATTCAGCGGTAGTATTCAGCGGTAGTATTCAGCGGTAGTATTCAGCGATAGTATTCAGCGGTAGAAATCACTGGTAGTATTCAGCGGTAGTATTCAGCGGTAGTATTCAGCGATAGTATTCAGCGGTAGTATTCTGCGGTAGTATTCAGCGGTAGTATTCAGCGGTAGTATTCAGCGTTAGTATTCAGCGATAGTATTCAGCGATAGTACTCAGTGGTATTATTAGGTGGTATTATTCAGCGGTATTTTTCAGTGGTAGTATTCAGCGGTAATATTCAGTGTTAGTACTCAGTGGTAGTATTCAGCGGTAGTATTCAGCGGTAGTACTCAGCGGTAGTACTCAGCGGTAGTACTCAGTGGTAGTATTCAGCGGTAGTATGCAGCGATAGTATTCAGCTGTAGTATTCACTGGTAGTATTCAGCGGTAGTATTCAGCGGTAGTATTCAGCGATAGTATTCAGCGGTAGTATTCAGCGGTAGTATTCAGCGGTAGTATTCAGCGGTAGTATTCAGCGATAGTACTCAGTGGTATTATTTGGTGGTATTATTCAGCAGTATTATTCAGTGGTAGTATTCAGCGGTAATATTCAGTGTTAGTACTCAGTGGTAGTATTCAGCGGTAGTATTCAGTGGTAGTATTCAGCGGTAGTATTCAGCGGTAGTATTCAGTGGTAGTATTCAGCGATAGTATTCAGCGGTAATATTCAGTGTTAGTACTCAGTGGTAGTATTCAGTGGTAGTACTCAGTGGTATTATTCGGTGGTAGTATTCTGCGGTAGTACTCAGCGGTAGTATTCAGCGGTAGTATTCAGCGATAGTATTCAGTGGTAGTATTCAGTGATAGTATTCAGCGGTAATATTCAGTGTTAGTACTCAGTGGTAGTATTCAGTGGTAGTACTCAGTGGTATTATTCGGTGGTAGTATTCTGCGGTAGTATTCAGCGGAGTATTCAGCGGTAGTATTCAAGGGCCTTAGGTTTTCAGCTTTTCTTTTATAACAGAGACACATTGGAAGATGGGGAAAGCAGGAATGTGACTGATTTGGCCAATCAGTGACGTAACTTAAGCAATTAAACGAGAGAGGAAACTGTTGAGTGTGAGAAACCCTGTATTCAGCCCTGTATTCAGCCCGTAGTCAGCCCTGTATTCAGCCCCGTAGTCAGCCCTGTGGCAGCCCTGTGGTCAACCCTGTGGTCAGACCTATAGTCAGGCCGGTGGACAGCCCTGCAGTCAGACTTGTGGTTTGCCCTGTAGTCAGCCCTGTAGTCAGCCCCGTAGTCAGCCCTTTAGTCAGCCCTATGGACAGCTCTGTAGAAAATCCTGTGGACAGCCCTTTAATCAGCCTTGTAGTCAGCCCTGTGGCAGCCCTTTGAGTTAGCCCTTTAGTCAGCCCTTTAGTCAGCCCTTTAGTCAGCCCCTTTAGTCAGCCCTGTAGTCAGCCCTTTAGTCAGCCCTGTAGTCAGCCCTGTGGACAGCCCTTTAATCAGCCTTGTAGTCAGCCTGTATCAGCCCTTTAGTTAGCCATGTGGACAGCCCTGTGGACAGCCTTTAGTCAGCCTGGCAAGGACGCTCTGTGGACAGCCTGTAGTCAGCCCTGTGGACAGCTCTGCAGACAGCCACTTTAGACAGCCCTGTGGACAGCTCTGTAGACAGCCCTGTAGTCAGCCTGTGGACAGCCCTTTAGTCAGCCCTGTGACAGCTCTGTAGACAGCCCTTTAGTAAGCCCTTTAGTCAGCCCCTTTAATTGGCCCTTTAATCAGCAGCCCTTTAGTCAGCCCTGTAGTCAG
>NW_027008725.1:0-77242 GCF_036934945.1 Oncorhynchus masou masou
CCAGCATTGTCAAAATACAGATGTAAATGATTACCACTAAGGAACACTTAACTAACCCTTTGCAAATGCTTTGGATGTTTTTTTCCGGTGCAGTTTAGGGTTGCGAAGGTACCGGTAATTTACTAAAGTTACCGGAATCTTAAATAATTTAGGTAATTAACAGCTAATCTATGACAATCTGTGGTAATTTTGGTGATGTATACTTCAATAACTTATCATATAAACTATAGAATAAATGTCTTATGTCTGTGTCCATATTTTCCATAAGTTTCTAGTGGATAAACCTTGTGGTTCAAGAGAAAATAGCCTGATTAATGAAAAAACAGCACCTCATCAACAATGGCATTATTTTCAATGAACTCTGCAACTCTTGCCACTATTGTCTTTTTTACCAACTGCCACCAGTTTGGCCATAAAACATTTACAACAAAGACATAGAACCACACATTTTCCCTGACAACCCAAAGTACTCGTTACATTTTGAATGCTTAGCAGAACAGAAACATTTTGAAATTTACGCACTTATAAAGAGAATACACGGTCATCTCTACTGCCTCTACTGCCATCTCTACTGCCTATGGTCTGGCGGACTCATTAAACACAAATGTATCTTTTGAAAATAATATCTGAGTGTTGGAGTGTGCCCCTGGCTATCCGTGCATTTTTAAAACAAGAAAATGGTGCTGTTTGCTTAATATAAGGAATTTGAAGTGATTTATACTTTTACTTTTGATACTTAAGTATATTTTAGCAATTACATTTACCCTTGATACTTAAGTATATTTAAAACCAAATACTTTTAGAATTTTACTCAAGTAGCATTTTACAGGGTGACTCTCACTTTTACTTGAGTAACTTTCTATTAATGTATCTATACTTCTACTCAAGTATGACAATTGGGTACTTTGTCCACCACTGGATACATTGAATGTATTTCAAAATAGAATTGAAGTACTCTGAAACACCCAAAGAGTGTTGTGAAAACACTTGGCATTTCAGACCATGTAAAAGACAGCATCAAAACACTAAAATAATGTTCTGCCAGACTTTGTCTCTCATACAATCAAATCGTTTTTAATCGAAAATGGTTTATTAAATAAATATTGATTGATGATGATTTTCCCTCAATAATCTGATACAACATTTTTTTGAAGACACTGAGAATTGAATACTTTTTATATATATATATATTTAACTTCCTTCCTCTTAGGCCAGGGCACAATGTATGAATTTCTGGTTGGATCAGAATCGCTGTTATAATCGTTGACCAGTACGGAGAATTAAGTAAAACCTCACGTCCAAATTTCCATCTCCATACAAGGCTAAAGGGACAATTTTAGCTAGCTTGCCACTGAAGGACAACAACACAACGACATGCAACAATTCAAGTTGTTTCTGTCAATTATTTATTACTCTCAATGTGATGTGATTGGAGTGAAGCCAAAACCAAACGCTGATTGATTATTATTTTATACTTTTTTTATCAAGGGAGACCAAATGCTAGCTGGCTAGCCTTGCATTCAAATGCTAAATGCTAATTAATTACTTAAAAATCATACAATGTGATTTTCTGGATTTTTATATTCTGTCTCTCACAGTTGAAGTGTACCTATGATGAAAATTACAGACCTCTACATGCTTTGTAAGTAGGAAAACCTGCAAAATCGGCAGTGTATCAAATACTTGTTCTCCCCACTGTATATGGCCTACACATAGAGAGACAGAGAGGCGCTGTTTCACTCGCTCTGCCGCTTGCGAATTGGAGTAAAAATAATGAAACACATTATTTAATATTCAGTACATTTTTGGGGGAATCCTGGCTTCCCTTGGCATGTATGAATACACGCCAATGTACAGAGGTCAATGTTATGGGTCTATTTGAGCCAGAGTGGGATAATTATTTTCCAGCTACCGTGAACATCCCCTCCTCCCATATTGTATTCATTAACGCCAGTACCTCCTCCAGTACCTCTTCCAGTACCTAATCATCCAAGTATTTAAGTTGTTCATAGCATAGCTTATCAATACCCAGGGACGTATTTTCTCCCCCTTGTATCGCCCTGCGCAGATCATTTATTGGGGGAAAAAAACATGTTGCTCGGGTCAATATTGTCATAGTTGGGCTCAGGCTCACCACCTCTGTGTTACATCATTACAGTTTCATAATTCCTTCCTCCCCAAAATGATCTACACTGTGGATTGCGACAATCTCTTCTCCATCCTCCAACACCAGCATGCCCAACCGTCTGTAACTCCCTGACATTCGCCGAATTACAACCCACCCTTCACTCACTGATGTATCGGCCCCCAATTTCACACAATATTTCCTCCAACACTCCTGCTTAGTACCGTTAATGACGTTCCTCGTTACTGCACATAGCTTTTTATTGTCCACCTCTGAATTCTCTATTGAATATAGTCTCAGGGCCCTAAATTTCTAGCACAAAACTCAGCACCGCCGTCCTTGTTCCACCAGGGCACACTGATCCATGCCTTAGATAACATAATGTTAGTTAGATTGAATGAATCAACGTGTATTAAGATTTTTTTTAAATGCAATTGCGTTTAAAGTGTATGTGAAAGAGAATGTATTGTGTGATGTGCTACAAAGTCAGCTTTATAATTCGGAAGTCCTCCTGTAGCTAGCTAGCTAACTGCTAGCACTTGCTCTACCTAGTTAGCTAGCTATGCTTCAAAGGGGACACAGTGGGGCTGCTGGTGCCTCATGTCTTGGCCCTACGGGTGAATGAATGGTTCTAGCTAGCTAATGGTAATACTGTCAAATTACTGTCAAACAAATGACTTTGTTTGGACTGTGAAGAGCAAGGCTCTCCAACCCTGTTTCTGGAGTGCTACATGTTGAAATGACTTAGTGAATTTGCTACCTGACTAAATATCCATTTTTTTAATAATACAGCTGTCATTGTTACTGTAGCCTGCACATCTTCATTTTTAATAATACAGCTGTCATTGTTACTGTAGCCTGCACATCTTCATTTTTTATAATACAGCTGTCATTGTTACTGTAGCCTGCACATCTTCATTTTTTTATAATATGGCTGTCATTGTTACTGTAGCCTGCACATCTTCATCTTTTCTTACCGCTGTCACAAATGCTGTTTTGCCGCAGATTTTCTCATTGTCATTTGCCTATGATTCTTGAAGATCCTGAATGGTTTTGTGATACTGTCAACTCTGTGGTATTAAGCACATAACTATTTTATAACAAATGAATGTAACTTTTCTTAAGATGCCTATGCACACTCTAGAATGACATATGACATGGTTATGATGCCCATCATTCCATTGAATGTAATACTGCGACACAGAGTTTGGTAAATTATATAACGCCCTGTTATAACCTCTGGTCGGTAGACACTTACAGTATGCAGCATGTAATAACATTTGGCATAAGTTGTCATGCAGACTGTGTAATAACAGCTGTTATTAGCAGTTGACATTAGAACATATGACAAGAGGACGAATAGTCATCTATAACACCCATTATAACTAGTGTTATAACATCTTATGCGTTACTATTTCAAACTATGATGGCTTATGAAACATGTTATAATTAAGCAATAAGGCCTGATTAGGTGTGGTATATGGCGTTGCGTCTTGCCCAAGAACAGCCCTTAGCCGTGGTATATTGGCAATATACCACAAACCCCTGAGGTGCTTTATTGCTATTATAAACTGGTTACCAATGTAATTAGAGCAGTAAGAATAAATGTTGTCATACCCGTGGTTTAGGGTCTGATATACCATGGCTTTCAGCCAATCAGCATAGCTGTTATAATGGAAAGGACACTTATAGTAAAATGTTTCAGACTAACTTATCTTTTCTCATGTCCTTTGTTTGAGCATAATACTGTACATTTGACCTTTTGGAATGACCGATCAGGAGTACGTAAACACACCATTTTGAACAAGGAATATACAGTAAGAGCAGGGACTTCCAATTACAGGAGCTATTTCTGCAGTAGACAAGATTCAAAACATCATCATGGTATTTAGGAGCTTTAGTGTGAGGAAACAGCATCAAAAGAGAAGGGATCCAATTCTGCACTACATAGGACTCGATACACCATAACAGCGTTTTTCAACCTTTTCCGGGTTACTGCTCCCAATCTCTGGCAAGGTGTTGCACAACTCTTGATTATGTGGTGTTACAACACTCCATGTTATGTTTCAGAACACCTCAGGATGAATGTTTCAGGACGCAAGAAATCTGTCCCTACACCCTCAGCCATGTGTTTCAATACTCCAGAAAAGTCCATGTTTGGTCTCCTTTAAGGTGATGGCAGCTCAGTTGCCATTGGTTTTGAAGTGTTACAAAGCACTTCCTTTTAAAAGTGTGCTCAGTTGATTTCTGTGGAACTCTCTTCCGTGAATTGAAACGTTTGGATTCGCCAGTTTACATTGACTTCCTATTTACTGAAAATATTCAGACGATTCAGACGATAACCCTATAACGGCTGTTTTTATAGCAGAGTTCTCATGACTTACGGTTATGGGTAAAAATAGTGTTGCTATTTCCTGTACATACTCTAACTCTGTTTCAATCAGATCCCGTGTTTGATGTGAGCTATTTGAGTGTGCGTCAGTGATGTGAATAGTGTGATCTCTGCCCACTATTATGTGAGCTAAACGTACTGGAAACGCTTAATCACCAGTCACCATAGTGATGAACTTGGTGCTTTTCAGCAATTCATTCTCTTTTGTTCTCTGTTTGTTTTATTTTGTCAGGGAATTTATTTGCCTGGCTTCCCAAACTCCTTGCTCCGGCCAAACTCTATGCCATGCCCACGGACGATCGTGTCTGCTCCGCAATGAGTCTGGATCTGAGTACCTAACCAACGATTTCTAAAAACATTCTTCTGATTGGTCCCAGAAACCGATGGGTTGGACTAGAGCCAGAACACACTTGGGTAAAGTGGCAGTTTGGCTTTGATACTCTGATTAGTTAGAGATGATTCAATAGCTGATGACTTTATTTTGAAGTCAGCACAACCGACTTCAATCAGGGCAGTCTCAGACTGAAGTATGTAACGAATGATAGAGCAACGGAAGAATTGAGTTTGAGTCGTCAGGCAATGAATTTATGCAATTAAATACAAAGTATTTAAAATTTGTGCCCTTTCCGATTTGATAACCCTTTCAGGGACTTAAATCCTAGTGTTATGAACTTCTGTTCAAAGTACTTATAGTTCTTAAATCTGCAAACACAATTGTAATGGGATAAAGCAATTGTATTGAAGAATATGCAATTTTGTACATGGTGATAAATGAATCCCTTATGCAATGTTTCATATTGATGCTGTTTTTATAACTGAAGAATAATATACCATCAGTATAACTTTCTGTCCATTTCAGTTAGACCAACACCTCAAACCACTCATAGGGAATGCTAACTATGTCCCCGTCATTGTGGTTTTGTTTGTTATGGTGGTTTCTTAAATTACTGGCTCTATTTTTGGAAGGAACATTTCCAAACGATAATTTGTTACTACAATATGAATGAAATTGAGTAGACATTGTTAATGTTGTAAATTACTATTGTAGCTGGAAACGGCAGATTTTCTATGGAATATCTAAATAGGCTTACAGCGACCCATTATCAGCAACCATCACTCCTGTGTTCCAATGGCACGTTGTGTTAGCTAATCCAAGTTTATCATTTTAAAAGAATAATTGATCATTACAAAACCCTTTTGCAATCATGTTAGCACAGCTGAAACGGTTGTTCTGATTAAACAAGCAATAAAACTGGCCTTTAGACTAGTTGAGCATCAGCATTTGTGGGTTCAATTACAGGCTCAAAATGACCAGAAACAAAGACCTTTCTTCTGAAACTCATTAGTATTTTCTTGTTCTGATAAATGAAGGCTATTCCATGTGAGAAATTGCCAAGAAACTGAAGATCTCATACAACACTGTGTGCTACTCCCTACACAGAACTGCACAAACTGTCTTTAACCAGAATAGAAAGAGGAGTGGGAGGCCCCGGTGCACACCTGAGCAAGAGGACATGTACATTAGAGTGTCTCGATTGAGATACAGACCCCTCACAAGTCCTCAACTGGCACCTTCATTAAATAGTACCTACAAAACACCAGTCAACATCAACAGTGAAGAGGCGACTCAGGGATGCTGACCTTGTAGGCAGAGTTCCAAAGAAAAAGCCATATCTCAGACTGGCAAATAAAACAGAAAGAGTAAAATGGGCAAAAGAACACAGACACTGGACAGAGGAACTCTGCCTAGAAGGCCAGCAGTGGGAGAGGCAGGAATAAGATTGTCTTAAGACAATAAAACAGTATGACCTCTATCAACTGGAACATTTTTGTCTACCTAATAAGCCATGATCACTTTCTTCCCCACTGTTTAGACGTAGCCTACCTTTGTATCGCTGAAAGCATGCATATCGTCACCATAGCCTAATGGATAGCTTTGGGCCAGTAACCGAAAGGTATGCTGCATCGAATCCCCGAACTGACAAGGTAAAAATCTGTCGTTGCCCCTGAGCAGGGCAGTTAATTCACTGTCCCCGGTGCTGGAGTCGTGGGTGTCAGTTAATAAGGGAGACCCACGGCACCTCTATGATTCAGAGGGGTTGGGATACATGTGGGATACACAATTCAGTTGAAAGCATTCAGTTGTACAGCTGACTAAGTTTCCCTATATGGCCATGATTTTAAGTATTTGTTTTGACTTTATCCTGTGATAAAGAATTGCAAATTGCTAGGATTAATAAAAGGCTGCTTAGCTTATACTGTAGCAGGCAATTTTTCCAACTGCTTGGGGGAAACATGGTTCACTCAACATAAGTGAGACATATTTAGCTAAGTCTGTGTAGTCATCAATACTGCTGACATCTGTTACTTTCACAATAATAAAAAGTTAGTCTTAATCTGTAAGGCTCTGGGACCCTCAAGATAACCATTATTTGTGTCTGTAGTTCAAAGGTCATACCACTGGCAGGAGCTGAGATCTTGTCTGAACCCTTTCACCACAATATTCTGCTTTTAATGATTCAAGTGAAAACGCAGTATGAAAACAAGCAACATATAATCTACTCCTTTGCTAAGGAAGAGGCTACAGTTTATTGTGGTGTTTTTTTCTTTTTCTATGATATTATGGAGCGTTTTGTGTTTGTGAGTATTTGTATTTATTACGGAACCCCATTAGCTGCTGCCAAGGCAAAATTAAGGCAGTTATACCATTTTTAAAACATTACCATACATTCATTACAGAATTCACAAAACACTAAGTGTGTGCCCTCAGGCCCATACTCCACTACCACATATCTACAACACAAAATCCATGTGTACGTGTGTGTATAATGCATATGTTATCATGTGTATTTGCACGTAACAGTGCCTATGTTTGTGTTGCTTCACAGACTCTGCTGTTCCAGAAGGTGTATTTTTCTCTGTTTTTTTAAATCGGATTTTACTGCTTGCATCAGTTACCTGATGTGGAATATAGTTCCATGTAGTCAAGGCTCTATGTAGTACTGTTCTGGACTTGGAGACTGTGAAGAGACCTCTGGTGGCATGTCTTGTGGGGTATGCATGGGTGTCTGAGCTGAGTGATAGTAGTTTAAACAGACGGCTCGGTGCTTTCAACATGTCACCACCTCTCACAAATACAAGTAGTGATGAAGGCAATCTCTCCTCCAATTTGAGCAAGGAGAGATTAACATGCATATTATTAGTGTTTGCTCTCTGTGTACATCCAAGGGCCAACCATACTTCCCTGTTCTGAGCCAATTGCAATTTCCTGAAGTGTCTCTTTGTGGCACCTGATCACATAACTGAACCGTAGTCCAGGTGGGACAGAACTAGGGCCTGTAGGACCTGCCCTGGTGGAAAATCCTGTTAAGAAGGTAGAGTAATGCTTTATTATGGACAGACTGTTTTGACCATGACAGTTTACAATCCAGGGTTACTCCAAGCAGTTTAATCACATCAACTTGCTCAATTTCCAAATTATTTATTACAAGATTTAGTTGAGGTTTAGGGTTTAGTGAATGATTTGTCCCAAATACAATGCTTTTAGTTTTCAAAATATTTAGGACTAACTTATTCATTGCCACCCATTCTGAAACTAACTGCAGCTCTTTTTTTAAGTGTTGCAGTCATTTCAGTTGATGTAGTAGCTGACGTGTATAGTGTTGAGTCATCCGCATACATAGGCTTTACTCAAAGCCAGTGGCGTGTCATTAGTAAAGATTGAAAAGAGTAAGGGGCCTAGACAGCTGCCCTGGGGAATTCTTGATTCTATTATGATGGAGGGCTTCCATTAAAGAACACCCTCTGTGTTCTGTTAGACAGGTAACTCGTTATCCATAATATAGTAGGCAGTGTAAAGCCATAACACATGTGTTTTTCCAGCAGCAGACTATGATCAATAATGTAAAAAGATGCACTGAAGTCTAACAAAACATCCCCCACAATCTTCTTGCCATCAATTTCTCTTAGCCAATCACCAGTCACTTGCGTAAGTGGTTGATGAATGTCCTTCCCAATAAGTATGCTGAAAGACTGTTGTCAATTTGTTTCCTGTAAAATAGCATTCTATCTGCTCAAACACATTTTTTTCCTACACTTTACTAAGGGTTGGTAACAGGCTGATTGATCGGCTATTTGAGCCCATAAAGGAGGCTTTACTACTCTTAGGTAGCGCAATTACTTTTGCTTCCCTCCAGGCCTGAAGGCGCACACTTTCTAGAAGGCTTAAATTGAAGATGTGAAGATATCATCTGCTATTATCCTCAGTAATTTTACATTCAATTTGTCAGACCCTGGTGCCTTGTCATTGTTGATAGACAACAACAAAAAATGTACCTCTTCCACACTCACTTTACTGAATTTAAAATTACAATTCTTGTCTTTCATAATTTGGTCAGATATACTTGGATGTGTTGTGTCAGCGTTTGTTGCTATCATGTCATGCCTAAAAAATCTGTAAAAGTAGTTGGCAATATCAGTCTGTTTTGTAGTGAATGAGCCATCTGATTCAATGAATGATGGAGCCTTTTTTAATTTCATTGAAGGTGCTCCAAAGCTTTTTACTATCATTCTTTATGTCATTTATCTTTGTTTCATAGTGTAGTTACTTCTTATTTGTATTCAGTTTAGTCACATGATCTCTCAATTTGCAGTATGTTTGCCAATCATTTGTGCAGTCAGATGTATTGCCATTTCTTTTGCCTCATCCCTCTCAACCATACAATTTTCAATTCCTCATCAGACAACGGGGATTTAACAGATTTTACAGTCATTTTCTTAATAGGTGCATGCAATTTTTTAAATGTGTCAAGAACAACGTCTGTTTGCTCCTCAGTACACACCATGGACCAACAAATATTCTTTGCATCAACAACATAGGAATCACTACAAAACTTATTGTATGACCTCTTATACACTATATTAGGCCCAGCCTTTGGATCTTTGGTTTTCCTAGATATGGCTACTGTATTGTGATCACTACATCCGATGGATGTGGATACTGCTTTCAAGCTCATTTCTGCAGTTGCTGCAGACAGTTCCTCCCCAGGTTGAGGAAGACGTCGGAAGCTAGGTGAGCAATGGCGTTGTTGCTGACCTCTAGCTCGGTCAGGCTCTGCCAAACCTCAAGCAGTACGGGTCAAAGGACTCCAGACTGTTGGCGTCCAGATGGAGCTGCTCCAGGCTGACCAGGGTGTTGAACATCCGGGGAGGGAGGTTGGCTTTAAAGAACAGCATGACGGAATTAGCTGCGGAGCCACATGGAAGGGATCGTTCAATTGCACCGATCACTTCCCTGAGTGTTAGCTACCGGTGATTTAAGTTAGTTGAAATTTGGCTGTTTAAAGAAAACCAAACAATTGATTTGTTTCTCCTGGCCAATAGACTACTTTTAATACTGAACTTTCTCTTTAATTGTCTCCATTCACAATTTCAGAAGACAAGTCTAATTCCCCATAACATTGTATTGGGTTTTCTCTTTTTTTCCACTGAAACCCCCCTTTCTTATTTTGGGTCTGCTTGCGTGCATTTGTGTGAGGCTGCAAGCTTAGCCCTTTTTTTGTTGTTGTTTTGACTAGGCCATCAGTGATGAATAGTTCAGCCCTCCTGTCGTCAGCTCTTTTTTTGAGTCAGTGTTGCTTCAAGGCCACAAGTCACCAGTTTCTCTCTGATGATCCATTGTTATTTTCTGACAGTGTAGCTGATGGCACAGACTGACTGGTTTCCCAGAGGCCTCCACCCACTACGGTCTATCTCTGTGTATGATTCAGATAGAGTCCTATCAGTGAAGCTGACCCGACCTTTGACTCATCTCCCATCAGTCTCTCTTCCTGAAATACCAATTACACACGTAGCCAAGACAAAGGTTAGCATGATAATATATTATTTATTCAATGTAGGAAACAGTAACACATTCAAAAAGCAATACTTTATAATATTTGACTATGGAAAATAAAATGAATTGCACCACTGCCCCCATTTACCACTAGGGGAAGACAAAGTTAACATTTTGAGAAGAGGGAGGTTCCTCTGGGTGTGGAAACTTTATGGACCAAGGCCTTTGCCAGCAGATCTTTGGTTAAGACAACAACACTCTCCGTCTTAGAGAAATGCTAGTACGCCCTAGTCATGCTAGTATGCCCGAGTCATGACGACTTCAGCAGTACAATATGCAATTAGTTATGTTACAACATTTCAACAGTTGGTGATGGTAATGGGGAGTTGTGTTTATGTCTGTGAGCGTGTTGAGTCTTAAGGCTTTGGAGGGTCAGGGCGATGCAGCAGGACTCAGTAGAGTTTCTCTCCCTTAGACTGTCATACACAGTACTTCCAGAAACAATCTGTGGACACAGAGAAAAACACTGTTCAGTCTCTCTTGCACTATTAGATGGAGGAATATCATTTTGTTTTAAAACTAAGTCCACTCCAGTAAATAAAATATGTTGTGACTTGAAAATGATTGCTATCACCAACAATCATCAATAAGAAAAGTGCACTCACCCCTTTTCCTCGGTATGGACTTGTCCTCTGCTAATACATTGGATGACAGCTCCCTCTCCAGCTCCAAGCCCTCCTTCAAAGCCTCTAGCTGTAAGTAGAGAACACTGGTTACAGGCGGTCAAAGGAACACTGTGTTTGTTTCTATGGAAAGTGCCTTTTGCTGATGAATCCTACAAAGATGACATCCAGAGATCATTCTCCAGAGAATGTACTAAGTACCTCAGTCAAAGATAACTATGTTCATCTATTAGTCTCATAAACCCTGCCTAAAAAGTATTTTATCTGCTAAGGAAAATAAATACTGGTATGACTGCACATCTAATATTTTACTGTACGTAACAAAAACACATTAATGACTTACCTCCTCCAACTCTGCTAGATTGTTGTCCAAATGTAAACCTGCAGAGAAGAAAATCGGATAACATCAAGACAGAAGGCAAACCCAAGAAACACTTGGTCAATCCATGTGTGATATAATACATCATCAACATTGAGACTGTTAGTGGTATTTGTGTGCTGCTATACTGTAAATGCCTTACCTAAAGCGTAATTTCTTTCAACAGGTTCTAAGCTTTTATGTAGTAGAAATGCTAGAATCTTGTTCTGGCCATCTGTGCCTTCCCTTGGCTGATAAACATGGTTTCCTGAATATGTAGGAAATGACAATACATCTGTGATTACTAAAAAATAACTTGAAAATGAATCTAGATTTACACAATATTCACTTAAAACTCCACAAATGTAGTATTCCGAGTATTGTTAGAAGAACAATTGAATTGGCAAAGCAAAAGAATGTAATTTGCTTGCCGCATAATACCAGTAGCATATTCATCCTCTTTGCATATAATTCAGGAACTATTGAATAATGTTCTGCATGACAATGTATTTTCTGAGCTCGTCAATAATAAAATTATTCATAAATGCATGATGAATGGCTTGTCAAATGTAAGAACTATTGAAACTACTTGTTGCACATCTTGTGTGCAATTTGCCCTAATTTTTCACCAGGAGATCTTTCTCATGGCTACATTTTGACAAAAAGTATAAACAACTAACAGTGCATGCAAGCCAGTGATGGAAAGGAGCACATGGTTGCATCCTCCAACATCATCAGGTAGTCAATGCCTCAAATAAGCCAGCTAGTACGTGCAACAAGCTAGAACATTCACCAAGCCAGCAGACTCACCAGGGTTGAAGATGCTTCTGCCCTCCACACTGACTACCCCTTGTAGGAGCAGGAAGGCTACCAGTCCCAGCCAGTACTTCACAGAGACTGTCTTGTCCATGACAATGAAGCAACTGTCCCAAAGAAGTGTTCAAGTATCAGCTGGTTCTCAACCTGCCCAAGGATGTACTGCCTTTGGTCCATCCCAACCATACTTTTATCCTGTCTGACATGGAAGGAGGAGACGGGGGCTCAGCCCCCGGTGCTCTCAATCAATAGGTAGCCACCTTCGATTTCGTCAATGGACCACTGTCCTTTGCAAGAGGGATGTTGTAGTGACTGACCAGCCTGGTCTCATAGACTAGACGTAAGATAGTAAATGTAAATCAGGGACACTCAAATTGATATATGTTATGTTTGGTATGGTTACATAAGACAGATGGTTACTTAAGGCAAAAAAAGAAAGTATGATGGTTGGTCGGGGTGGATGGGTAGGTGTATAACGTGACTGTCTATCAACCCAAAGGTTGTTCAAATCTCATCACGGACAACTTCAGCATTTTAGCAACATTTCAACTACTTACTACTTTTTAGCTACTTTGTAACTACTTAGCATATTAGCTAACCCTTCCCCTAACCCTAACCCTTTTAGCTAACCTTTCCCTAACCTTAACCCTTTTAGCTAACCCTAACCCTACCTTGACCCCTAGCCTAGCTAACATTAGCCAGCTAGCTAATGTTAGCCACCTAGATAGAATTCATAACATATTATATGTTTAGCAAATTTGTAACATCGTGTACATTTTGGAAATTTGTAACATAGTGTACGTTTCGCAAATTCATATTATATTGAACGTTTTGCTAATTCGTAACCTATAATCACAATTGTCATTTGTATCATGGGTGATGGACATCCACAAATTAATACATACCATAAGAAACCTAACATATCATAATAAATGGAGCCTCTCTTCTGTACATACAGAATAATACGAAATACTATGAGACCAGTTTGGGCTGACAGATCTGGGGCCAGAGGCCCTTCATCAACGTGACAGATACAAAGCCAGCAGAGTGAGGAAGTTGTCAATCACCTATTATTTACGGGAGAGGACAGTCAGATGTTCTTGGCACTTTCAGTCCTTTACTTTTATATGAATGAGTTCCTTAAGAATGTAGAGGGAGAATTTTGGACAGGGGTAAGAGTCTGAGAAGTGAATTGATTCTGTCCCTATAAAGTGCACCATGCCCGGAGATGAGCTCTTCAGTCTTGGCTCCAGGTCTGAGCATCGGCAACAATGTGGAGCTGATTGAACATCCATCACCGAGATCAAACCACGTGACCCTGGCCTGTCTGTTGTATCCGGAAATCATGACTCAATGCCTGCGTCAGTGAAATGGCTGCTGTATTTATGTACGGTAGTTTTAGTTAAATTAAGTGTCTGGCTTGTTTGCCTCATAAAGCTCCTTGGCTGCTATTTCATTGACGCCTTGTGTCTTCCGCTGGCTAGTCATGTCTCTCATCCAGAAACCCATCACATATCCATCTACTTATGATACGGATTTGGAGAACTTGAGGACTTAGAGAACCTGATTGAGTGAGCCACAGTGAATGAACCTTGTTACATCAAGGAAATATTGCATCTTGTGAAGTAGTTCAGTAATTTTATTGAAAATGTAATCAATTTCTTGATGGATCTCCAAGCATGACTCACATTGCAGAGGATTCCTAGACACTGTGTGTTCCTCTGTACGATGTTCTTCTGGAATCATTGAAATCAAATCAAATTGTATTTGTTAAATGTGCCGAATACAACTGGTGTAGTAGACCTTACCATGAAATGCTTACTTACAAGCCCTTAACCAACAATACAGTTTTAAGAAAAATAAGAGTTATTTTATATTTACTAAATAAATTAAAGTAAAAAAATAAACAACACAATAAAATAACAATAACGAAGCTATGTATACAGGGGGTACCGGTATAGAGTCAGCGTGTGCGGGTACAGGTTAGTCAAGGTAATTGAGGTGATAGGTACATGTAGGTAGGGGTAAAGCAACTATGCATAGATAATAAACAGCCGCATAATTTAAAAAAAAGGTTTTGGTCAATGCAAAGAGTCTGGGAAGCCATTTGATTAGCTGTTCAGGAGTCTTATGGCTTGGGAGTAGAAGCTGTTTAGAAGCCTCATGGACCTAGAACCGCTTTCAGTGCAGTAGCAGAGAGAACAGTCTATAACTAGGGTGGCTGGAGTCTTTGGTTATTTTTAGGGCCTTCCTCTGACACTACCTGGTATTAAGGTCCTGGATGGTAGGAAGCTTGGCCCCAGTGATGTATTGAGCCGCACGCACTACCCTCTGTAGTGCCTTGTGGTCGGATGCTGAGCAGTTGCCATATCAGGTGGCGATGCAACCAGTCAGTATGCTCTCGATAGTGCAGCTGTATAACTTTTTGAGGACCTGAGGACCCATGACAAGTATCTTTTCAGTCTCCTGAGGGGGAATAGGTTTTGTCGTGCCCTCTTCACAACTGTCTCGGTGTGTTTGGAACATGATAGTTTGTTGGTGATGTGGACACCAAAAAACATGACGATCTCAACCAGCTCCACTGCAGCCCCGTTGATGAGAATGGGGGAGTGATCAACCCTCCTTTTTCTGTAGTCCATGATCATCTTCTTTGTCCTGATCACATTGAGGGAGGGATAGTTGTCTTGGCACCACACTGCCAGGTGTCTGACCTCTTCCCTATAAGCTGTCTCATTGTTGTCGGTGATCAGGCCTACCACAGTTGTGTCGTCGGCAAACTTAATGATGGTGTTGAAGTCGTGCTTCACCACGGAATAGTGGGTGAACAGGGAGTACAGGAGGGGACTAAGCACGCACCTCTGAGGGGTTCCCGTGTTGAGGAGCAGCATGGCAGATGTGTTGTTCCCTATCCTTACCATCTGGGGGCGTCCCGTGAAGAAGCCCAGGATCCAGTTGCAGAGGGTGGTGTTTAGTCCCAGGGTTCTTAGCTTAGTGATGAGCTTTGAGGGTACTATGGTGTTGAATGCTGAGCTATAGTCAGTTAACAGCCTTCTCACGTAGGTGTTCCTTTTATCCAGATGGGAAAGGGTTGTCTGCAGTGCAATAGAGATTGCGTCTTCTGTGGATCTTTTGGGGCAGTATGCGAATTGGAGTAAGTCTAGGGTTTCTGGGATGATGGTGTTGCCATGACCAGCCTTTCAAAGCACGTCATGGCTTCAGATATGAGTGCCATGGGTCAATAGTCATTTAGGCAGGTTACTTTTGTGTTCTTGGGCACAGGGACTATGTTGGTCTGCTTGAAACATTCAACAGATTACGTTCTATAATGGTGTTAAAGCAGATATTTCTGGCCTGACAGATTGTTCTTATGTTCTGAGAGTCAAATCTTATGTTCTGAGAGTCAAATCTTGTGTTCTGAGAGTCAAATCTTATGTTCTGAGAGTCAAATACACGTACTTGGAGTGTTATCTCCATTCCATGAACTCCAGTAGCTCTGCATCTCCATGTATTGATTTGTAAGGTAGCTGTGAGTGTGCAGTAGGATCAGTAACATGATTCATCTAAGGTGGCTGTGAGTGAGCAGTAGGATGTATTAATCTAAGATGGCTGTGAGTGTGCAGTAGGATGTATTAATCTAAGATGGCTGTGAGTGTGCAGTAGGATGTATTAATCTAAGATGGCTGTGAGTGTGCAGTAGGATGTATTAATCTAAGGTGGCTGTGAGTGTGCAGGATGTATTAATCAAAGATGGCAGTAGGATGATTAATCTAAGGTGGCTGTGAGTGTGCAGTAGGATGTATTAATCTAAGTGTGCAGTGGTATTAATCTGTGAGTGTGCAGTAGGATGTATTAATCTAAGGTGGCTGTGAGTGTGCAGTAGGATGTATTAATCTAAGGTGGCTGTGAGTGTGCAGTAGGATGTATTAATCTAAGGTGGCTGTGAGTGTGCAGTAGGATGGATTAATCTAAGGTGGCTGTGAGTGTGCAGTAGGATGTATTAATCTAAGGTGGCTGTGAGTGTGCAGTAGGATCAGTAACATGATTAATCTAAAATGGCTGTGAGTGTGCAGTAGGATGTATTAATCTAAGATGGCTGTGAGTGTGCAGTAGGATGCAGATTAATCTATGGCTGTGATGTAGGATGTATTAATCTAAAGTGTGCAGTGGTATTAATCTGTGAGTGTACAGCAGGATCAGTAACATATTAATTAATCTGTGAGTGTAATGTATTAATCTAAGTGGCTGTGAGTGTGCAGTAGGATGTATTAATCTAAGATGGCTGTGAGTGGACAGCAGGATCAGTAACATGATTAATCTAAGGTGGCTGTGAGTGTGCAGCAGGATGTATTAATCTAAGGTGGCTGTGAGTGTGCAGCAGGATGTATTAATCTAAGGTGCAGCAGGATGTATGATTAATCTGAGTGTGCAGCAGCAGGATGTGCAGTAGGATATTAATCTAAGGTGGCTGTGAGTGTGCAGTAGGATGTATTAATCTAAGGTGGCTGTGAGTGTGCAGTAGGATGTATTAATCTAAGGTAAGGGCTGTGAGTGTGCAGTAGGATGTATTAATCTAAGGTAGGATGTATTAATCTGTGAGTGTGCAGTAGGATGTATTAATCTAAGGTGGCTGTGAGTGTGCAGTAGGATGTATTAATCTAAGGTGGCTGTGAGTGTGCAGTAGGATGTATTAATCTAAGGTGGCTGTGAGTGTGCAGTAGGATGTATTAATCTAAGATGGCTGTGAGCAGTGGTATTAATCTGTGAGTGTGCAGTAGGATGTATTAATCTAAGGTGGCTGTGAGTGTGCAGCAGGATGTATTAATCTAAGGTGGCTGTGAGTGTGCAGTAGGATGTATTAATCTAAGGTGGCTGTGAGTGTGCAGCAGGATGTATTAATCTAAGGTGGCTGTGAGTGTGCAGTAGGATGTATTAATCTAAGGTGGCTGTGAGTGTGCAGTAGGATGTAAGGTGGCATGCAGTAGGATGTATTAATCTAAGATGGCTGTGAGTGTGCAGCAGGATGTATTAATCTAAGGTGGCTGTGAGTGTGCAGCAGGATGTATTAATCTAAGATGGCTGTGAGTATGCAGGAGGAGCAGTAACATGCTTTATCTAAACTGGCTGTGTGTGTGCAGGACGAGGAGGAGGAGCAGTAACTAATTTGATAAATCAATATGTAAAGAGGTCAGGACCATTCAGTAGTGAAAGCCCACTGACATCTGCAAAAAAATGTTTACATACCCTTGTATGCAGAGGATACTGTTATGTATACTATTGCTCCCACAGTTGACCAAGCTCTTTTGGGGTCTTTATTGCTTTGCAGAAAGCCTTTGTTGAACTGAAATGTGTACTTAATGCAGGAAAAACCAAGTATATATGTCATTTTCCAAAACACTTTAAATGTATCTGATGATTTTGGCACATGTACATTGGATGGTGCCCACATTGATCGTGTCCCTGCTTATAAATATCTGGGCATCTGGATTGACGGAAAGCTATCTTTCAAAAACCATATTTATGAGCTAGTTAAAGAACTTAAGAATTTAAAATGTGCTTCCTTTATAGGAATAGGTCATACCTTTCATTAAATAGCAGAAAACAAGCTATTCAGTCAACATTCATTCCGGTTATATATTATGGATATATCGTCTATAAGAATGCAACTGTTACTGTATTGAATGCAGCTGTTACTGTATTGAATGCAACTGTTACTGTATTGAATGCAGCTGTTACTGTATTGAATGCAGCTGTTACTGTATTGAATGCAGCTGTTACTGTATTGAATGCAGCTGTTACAGTATTGAATGCAGATGTTACTGTATTGAATGCAGCCGTTACTTTTTGAATGCAGCTGTTACTGTATTGAATGCAGCTGTTACTGTATTGAATGCAGCTGTTCCTGTATTGAATGCAGCTGTTACTGTATTGAATGCAGATGTTACTGTATTGAATGCAGCCGTTACTGTATTGAATGCAGATGTTACTGTATTGAATGCAGCCGTTACTGTATTGAATGCAGATGTTACTGTATTGAATGCAGCCGTTACTGTATTGAATGCAGATGTTACTGTATTGAATGCAGATGTTACTGTATTGAATGCAGCTGTTACTGTATAGAATACAGCTGTTACTGTATTGAATGCAGCCGTTACTGTATTGAATGCTGCTGTTACTGTATTGAATGCAGATGTTACTGTATTGAATGCAGTCGTTACTGTATTGAATGCAGCTGTTACTGTATTGAATGCAGCTGTTACTGTATTGAATGCAGATGTTACTGTATTGAATGCAGCCGTTACTGTATTGAATGCAGCTGTTACTGTATTGAATGCAGCTGTTACTGTATTGAATGCAGCTGTTACTGTATTGAAGCCATTGGAAACAGTTTATCATAGCGCACTATGCTTTATTACGGGCGACAGGTTCAGTGCACATCACTACATTCTGTATCAGAAAGTAGGCTGACCCTCTTTAAAGTCTCATAGATTGATGCATTGTGGTGTTATTGTTTAGAAAGCCTTGCACAAACTTTCACCGTACTTTACTTCATAGTTAACCTGCAGATGTACGAGTTACCAGACCCTAACTCAGTGGTGGCTAACTCTGGAGATATGTTCCATCTCCAATGATTTAGGTAAATCTGCTTTATGTTTTTTTTGCACCTTACTTGTGGAATGATCTCAAACTCTGAAATTTGATGATTTGATGCAATGCAGTCAGAGTTACGCCAAACAAAAATTGGATTCACATTTAAAAAATAAATATAAATTCTTCACATTTTCAAACAGTCAATTTTTACTTTCCAACGGGGCTATACATTTGGGAGAGGTTTTTTTCTCTTCTGAGTAGCCTCGTTTCACTGCCATAAATCAAATTAAACCATCTAGTGTTCAGGGAAATAACAACACAATGTCAGATACAGGTAGCCTCGTCAAATAATTAACATCCAATCACATTAACCGTTACTCTCTCACAGGAATTCCACTAATGGTCCGTATGTAGCCAAACGTGCAGTAGATGCTGCTCATTCCGTTTGCTCGAAAATTGATAAATGGTTAAAAAGAGTAAGGCCTGCGTCCATATAGACACATACCTGCTACTACAAACAGTACTACACCTGCACCTGTCGAAGACACAACATGTTCTGCTTCCATGAGCACATCCAATGCTAGCATCAGTATTTCTACATTTGTTGTTAGCCCAGCTAGCTGACAGTTGTGAATCTGATGCAGTTGAAGAGCTACTACCCCCTTAACCAGGAAAGCACTGAACAACAGACAGGGACGTTGGACCATCAAAGAGGCGCAAATATGATGAGAATTACATTAATTTGGGGTTCACTTATATTGGGAGTAATGCCTTTTCTCAGCCACAGTGGATTATATGTGCAAAAGTACTATCTCACAACTCGATGAAACCTTCACTCTTGCGCAGACACGTAGAAACAAAAAAATGCCAATTTGAAAAATAAGCCACTGGAGTTTTTTGAGCGAGAATTAAGATGACTTTCGAGTAGTAAGACATGTATAAAAGCAACAGATACCGTTAATAAGAAGGGGCTAAAAGCGTCTTATATGGGGTTATGGTCAGTATATATGATTACTGGTAGGGCACTGGAACCAATATATACTTCAAAGTGTTGCAGAGCCAACAACAAAGCAAGAGCCTCTTGTTCAATAGTCGCATAATTTGTCTGACATTGGTTGAATTTACTAGAAAAATAACAAACGGGATGATCCACTCCACTCTTGTCCCGCTGCAGTAGAACAGCACCAGCACCTCTGGCGCTAGCATCTACATCTTAAACGGTTGTTCAAAATCCGGAACAGTAAGTACAGGGTTATTACATAAGAGTGCTTTAGCAGATTCAAAAGCTACCTGAAAATCAGGGGACCACTCAAACAATAGTGCCGGACTGAGCAAATCGGTCAATGGAGCAACTACTAAAGAGAAGTTCTTACAGGAACTGGTAGTAGCCAACCATCCCTAAAAAGCGGCGTAGCTCTCGGCTGGTGGTAGGTGCGGGGAATGTAGTTATAGCCAAGACCTTGGCATCAACAGGGCGCACCTGTCCATGGCCCACCTCTTTACCGAGATAGGTAAAAGTAGCCTTCCCAAACTCGCACTTTGCCAAGTTCAGGGTTAGAGAAGCAGCTGCCAACGGTTCACATACTACCCTTAGAGAGCCGACATGAGTTGACCACTCAGACGAATAAATCACTAGATCGTCAAGATATGCACTACAATTATGAACGCCAGCTAATACGGAGTTAACCAGTCGTTGGAAGTGGCTGGTGCATTCCACATCCCAAAATCCATGACTGAGTTCTGTAGGAAGTTGTCTGGGGTTACGAAACGCAGAAATGTCAGAATCACGCGAGGTTAACGGAACCTGCCAGTAACCTTTTAAGAGGTCCAATTTAGTTACATAAGTAGCAGCACCAACAGTGTCAATACAGTCGTCTAGTCTGGGTAACGGGAACGAATCTGGCATTGTGACAGAATTTACCTTTCGATAATCCGTACATAACCTAGATGTACCATCAGGTTTAGGAACCAGAATGCAAGGAGAACTCCAAGGGCACTTGGCGTAGTCCCCTGATTGTAAGATAGCTTTTGAATATGCTAAAGCAATCTTATGTAATACCCCTGTACTTGCTGCTCCTGATTTTGAACAACTGTTTAAACCTGAGTTAGATGCTAGCGCCAGAGGTGCTGTTCTACTGCAGCAGGACAAGAGTGGAGTGGACAAATGTGGAGTGGTGTGACAAATGTCAGACAAACTATGTAACTATTGAACAAGAGGCTCTTGCTTTGTTGTTGGCTCTGCAATACTTTGAGGTATATATTGGTTCCAGTGCCCTACCAGTGATTGTATATACTGATCAGAACCCCTTAGTGTTTCTCCACAGGATGTACAACCAGAACCAGCGCCTTATGCGTTGGGCGCTTATTGTTCAGAATTATCATTTGGAGGTCCGCCACAAAAAGGGTTCTGAAAATGTGTTGGCAGATGCTTTGTCTCGTGTTTAGAAAAAATATTTTTGTATGTTTTGTAAGTACTGTAGTCTCAATCCCCCCTAGGGTTGCTCTTGTAAGGGTGGGAGTGTTACGGATATTGGTATCCTATGTCTGTATTTATATTCTCTCCTTCCCCCCTCACAGGTGACAATCATCTGATTGGGGATCAGTCTCTAATCAGAAGACACCTGCTACTTTGCGCTTACCCTATCACATCCTTGCCCTTGGTTTGAAAACCCAATCAGTTGTTTTCTCTGGAGCTTCTCTCTCTCTCTCTCTCTCTCAAACCATTATGTTTATGGGTGGTCAATTAAGGAAGACGTCCTCTTTGGCAAACCATTGGAAACCAGGACAACAGGAGAGGATATTTTTAAAGTACTGGACAGCTTTGCGACATCAAATGGACTTTGGTGGTCAAGATGTGTTGGATCTGTACTGCTGGCGCAAAAGCCATGAGAGGGAGACATAGTGGCGTGGAAACGCGCCTGCAAGCAGTTGCTCCCGACGCCACTTGGGTAAACTGCAGCATCCGCCAAGAGGCTCTTGCTGCCAAGGGAATGCCTGACAGCTTGAAAGACGTTTTGGACACAACAGTGAAAATGGTTAACTTTCTTAAAACAAGACCCCTGAACTCTCATGTATTTTCTGCACTATGCAATGATATGGGCTGCGACCATGTAACGCTTTTACAACATACAAAAGTGATCAAGGGGCTTCTCTGTCTGCATTAACAAGGACATTAACAAGGACAACACCCAGGTCTTTCCATCACTGTATGATTTTTTGTGTGCAAATGAACTCAAGCTTACGGACTATGTCAAATGTGATATAGCTAAGCACCTGAGTGAGTTGGGTGCGCAATTACGCAGGTACTTTCACGAAACGGATGAGACAAACAACTGGATTCATTATCCCTTTCATGTCCTGCCTCCAGTCCACTTACCGATACCTGAGCAAGAGAGCGTACAAGCGGTTCTGCAACAAGCGGTTCTGTGAAGATTTGAATTTAATCAGAAGTCACTGCCAGATTTCTGGATTGGGCTGTGCTCAGAGTATCCTGCCTTGGTAAATCACGCTGTTAAGACACTGATGCCCTTTGCAACCACGTACCTAAGTGAGAGTGGATTCTCGGCCCTCACTAGCATGAAAACTAAATACAGGCACAGACTGTGTGTGGAAAAAGACTGAGACTCTCTCCAATACAACCCAACATTTCAGAGTAATGTGCACCCTTTCCATTAACCTGTGGTAAGTTAGTCACAATTTTTGATGAACACATTTTTTCATTCAACTAGGTAAGTCACTAACAAACAAATTCTTATTTTCAATGACAGCCTAAGAACAGTGCATTAACTGCCTTGTTCAGGGGTAGAACGACAGATTTTTTTTTTACCTTGTCAGCTCAGGGATTCGATCCAGCAACCTTTCAGTTACTGACCCAACGCTCTAATCACTAGGCTACCTTTCACCCCTCTGAATGAAAGGTTTTATATATAAGATGGCCCAATAAGAGAAAAATTATTGATTATTTTTATTTGTACCCTGGTCCTATAAGAGCTCTTTGTTACTTCCCACGAGCCGGGTTGTGACGACAACCCACACTCATTAGTATGTTTAATAAATATTTTGTATAGTGTGTGTGTGGCAGGCTTACAATGATGACAAAAAACAACATTTGAGAGTGCGCGGACCCTGGTGCTAGAGGGGGTACGTAGCTGGAGGTTGAATGTTTGAAGGGGTACAGGACTATGAAAAGGTTTGGGAACCATTGATTTAGGGCAATTCAGACGGCTGATTGAGGACCTTTTTACTTTAAATTTACTATGATTGTGTTTTGCATCTCCGTTTTGCTTTTCATAGTGTATTGATATGTATATTCTTTGTATTTAAAGAGCTCTTCTGTAAAAGAGACCTTGGTCTCAGCATGACTCTCTGTCAAAATAAAGGTTAATTAAATAATATAAAAACAAAGGAACACTCAAAGACCAAAGATAACCATAATGCAATACCATAGCATAAAGCTATCTGGTAATAGCACCATTGATTGAACTTCCAATAAACTAAAACAATTGGCATCATCTGTCACAATCATTCTCACACACTGTAACTTGTGAGCATGCTTTGATAATTGTTATTCTTGTGTAATTTGGTCCTGCATTTAACAGGGGAAGCAACTGTGACATCCATGCAGAAAGGACTTTTGTGACTATGTGCTATCAGAAAACTGACTTATGTGTCTGTGTTTTCCTCAGTGAAGATTTAAATCAAACAATTATTTTTGAAAACTGAAATACAATTTGCTGGACTGGAGATGGTTCTCAAAATTGTCAATAACTATCTCATTCATTGTTTGGTAAAAAAACAAACAAGTGATTACAACTATGTCGTGTGCAAATAAGGACATTGTTTTATGTTGATATTACACCATCATTTCACTTTTGCTTTTACATAGATAAATAGCCTAATCTTCTCTATCCTCTTTCATTCGTCACATACTCAAAAGTGAATGATATGACCCGCCCTGCATCCCGTAGCTGGTCTTGAAGCAAGCCAGCAGGCTAGCTAATGAAATCCACAGCTGCAAAGGAGGAGGAAGAAGAAGAGGGAGGGTCTGTGAGAGAGAGACCCACACGAATCGGACTGGCGAAGGGAGGTTTAGAGGTGGTTAGGAAGCTACTTGATACTAATCAATGAGACACCCGTACTAGTATTGGAATCATCAATTGGGTTTATGACAAAAAAAGCAATAAATCAGATTCCGGTACTGTACCCTTCGGGAAATCGTGGAAGCGTAATTCAACGTGAACGGCGTTGACACCTCGCTGACATCATGGCTGAATTTAGCATCGATCAGAACAAACTGCCTGGAGTAAAAGAAGGTAACGTTTGCTAGCTAGCTACTTAGCAGCACTATAGATAAACTGTAGCTAGAGCTAAGCCTCGATGGTTTACACCTGTCTGACACGTGTCAAGTACCTGCATCATATATGCTTAATCTATGTTTGTTTTGTCAAATAGCTAAACTGGCAAACTAACGTTAGCTAACGTTACACTGGGTCACTGTTAAGGATCTGGCTTACATGTTTTTGCTAGTTAGCTAACGTTAACTGGGGACAAATAAATTCACACATGATTCTGGTGTTTGTTATGATTGTGCGAGTTTTTAACTGTCTGACAACTAACGTGTAAGATAGCTATCTCTGGTCTGCCGAGGTGGCAATGGATTTTCGACTTTTACTGCAAACTGTCTGCTTTTCCCCTGGCTAACTAGTTATTGTATTCAAAGGCATTCAGGTGGTTTGCATGTAAAGTGGTTGAGCCAGATGCTGTCACTCAATCTCTCCAGGATACGGTCTGGACGTCTAAAGATGCTGTGGGCATCAGATCATGGTTTTGTAACGTTTCTCACCACCTGTTCTGAGCACACACTCCGTGTTCCCCTGACAGATGAATGCACAGATTGGTGGACCATGCTATATTGTCCCACCTAGCTATGTGTTGAAAAAAACTATGCCATGTTAGTGTGCAAAACATTCCCAAACGAATTTCCTTTACTCACAAAGTTACCTCAAAATGGCCTAGTCTGGGCTGGAACAAAATGTTATTCAGATTTTGAAGAGTGGTGAGAATTGGTGAGCCCTAACTCTTGTCCAAAACAATAGCTCATAACAGCTGTTGGGATATGAGTGGACACTACAGACAGACCATAACACACTTAAAACAATCCCCTTGTTTGGATATCTTCTACAAATATCATGTTCTTGTGTATGCTTTCAATCTGCTCGGATTGGGTTATGTGAGGCAGACTGTCTCTTCCTGAGAATGGGAAACAGCTGCTCTGGTCCAACTCCATGGCATTTTTGACATGGTGGTCTGAAGGAGAGCATGATGGGAGAACGTGCCTTTCCACTGCTGCGCGGCTGGCTCCATGGAACCATCCAAGTGATACATATGGTTGTTTGAGATGGTTCCACCCCCACCCCCTATTTATTAATTTATTCCTGCTTACAAATGACAAAATGATTTATATTCACTGGGAAAATAAGAATTTATTGCCAGCCTCAGTGAACTTTTGGATGAAACAGTGTGGGTTATTTCTTCCAGGCCTGATCTAGGCCTGTTCCTAGACGTGCAACCTCAGCACGTTTCATGGTAGACAGACTTTTGCTTTGCTCTTGGTCCGTGATCCACGCATGGCACTGTAGAGGGCCATGCTTTGAAACATTGAGGCACATTTTAATGGAGAAATAACAATGTTCAGTAGGTTAGGTCAGTGCTAGATTGAATCTCCTGGGGGGGGGGGGGTTCAATTAAGAGATTAAGCATAAGGCTGAAACGTGGTCAGTGTTAATCAACGTTTATGTGAGCCTGTCTGGGGTGGGGGTTTTATGGAAATGGGACCTAATTCATCCTCTCACTATGACACATCCATCTATCTACCCCCTCCCTGTTCTGCCCATTCTCTATCTATTAACCCCAGTGGAGCTGCAGCTCATCCCTCCCCTGCCCAGCAGTGACATGTGTCAGGGGAGTTTGATTCACTATGGGGCTGTCTATTAATCATAGAGGCTCTGGGTTGTCTTCACATGGCACTACAGCAGCTGAGAAATACTGCTGCACAGTTTGTGGACTGCTGCTTTTGTCATTAATTATGTATGATATGGATGAGGTCATCTCTGAGAACAGATTGTGGCTTGCCTTGCTGAGTGAGGTTGAACTGTGGCAGGCTCGCTAGCAGAGAGAGAGAGGGAGGAGAACTAGTCAAAATAAGGCCAAAATGGTCAGTGGAATAACCAAGTGGACATAGGCCCATCTTTAGGCTATGTCCCTGAGATTGGTAGGGCTATTTGAATATGATTCGAAAGAAACCTCTGACATGGTAGTCAAATTAGTCTAGACGTTAGCCACACACTGCCAGTAACAGAGAGATACATGGTTAATTACATATTTATAATCAGTTTTTTTGTATCTTCCTCAAAGATGTTCACCACAGTTTTGTGCCAGAAAATGGAAAGTCACTTAATAGCATTTCCAGAATGATTATATTCCAGTTAAACAGAAGAGGTTTAAGTACAGTTTACCCAGCCTATAAAACAGAAACCATTTTGAATGTTCATCAGCAAATATTGCCTGTGTTGCTCACCTTGAGAATGTTCTAGATGAAAACAGCCCCTACGGCAGCAGGGCTCTATCCAAGTTTATATGCTTTATTGGACTGATGGAGTTAAATGCAAAAGGACATGAGCATGTCTTTTTGAATAATAATTTTCTTGTTGTGTGTCGACTGATGGAGATGGGTTGTGGTGCATACAGGTTTATGTGAAAAACACTAGAACTTCGTTTTGGTGTCTCTTTCTTTCGGTTTTGTACACCAGCTTCTAAACCGCTGAAAATACAATATTTTTGGTTATTGAAAATATATTTCACAGCGGTTTAGGTGGTTTAATGAGACTATTGCTTGTTTAATCACAAACTGAAATTAGGCAAACCTATATTAGAATTTTAACAACCAGGAAATGGCGGAGCGATTATATTTTCACGAGTGTCTTCATCTATAACCATCACTGATACGGTAATTGTCCCAAACCTAGATTAGGGTTTTCCTATGTAATCTGGTTGATCCCCTTAAATTATGAAGATTATGCTGATAGTGCTTGTGATCTTATGAATATCGCACCAGCACTACTGTTAACGCTAGTTTGCATGTTGACTGGCGGTTCAATTCTCCTTCAAGTGATGCCCAAGGGGAAACCTACAATGCTCATTGCCAGAGATGTCCATCATCTCTGACAGACTTTCAGATTCCTTCCATGAGTTCCATTCTTCTGTCTGCAATTTCTGCTCCTGTGATTGTTCTTGTTCTCTTGATTTGATTCGTCTTAAGCTATGGCACTTTGCCACTTCGCATCTTCACAACTGCTTTGCCTCTGTCTGGCAGTCTGAATGCTTTTTGACAGTGTTGTGCTGCCTGTTTGGAAGCTGCTGCCTCCATCCTCTTCCCCATAAACTAATTAAAAGGTTTGCATGTCCTCAGAAAAAGTTAATGTGGTTTCAGAAGTGGAGCTTCTACTATTCTTTACTATTATTAAATGACTGAGTGATATCTAAGAAGGCTCATTATAACGAACACTTTGCCATGCTGTCGTGCCTTGGAAGCAAGGACTTAATTTCTTATAAGACTTAATAACTAATTACTGGCAGTTTGTTTTTCTACATTTAAAAAAAAAAAGAAAAGATTTACCACAGCACGCTTAGGCTTGGTTAGGTAGGCTGATGTGGCCTAGCCTAATTCGAAATGAGCAAATCTGTTAATTTGTTTGGAAAAAAACAAACAAACTTGCTTCTACCAACAGAACAAAATCATCAGTCTTTATTTAGCCCAGGGTCGCTTGCTCAACCCCACTTTCAGTTCATGCTTTTCTCTTTAATTAAATATACACTCTTCTTTTAGGGCCCCAGACATGGGCAAGTTCAGCTTCTCCTTTTGTCTTCTAAATCTCTGAACAGGCATCAAACAGAGAATGGCTTGTTAGTGCAGCAATCGTCCTTTTGACCACAAAAACAGGTCATGGGCTTCCCCTCTGTGGGCCTGATGTTCTGTCTGATTGTTACAACGGCCTTGACATTTCTCCAGTTGATGCTGTAGTTCAGCCCCAATAGCTGCCACAGGTGCAAAGTGTAAGATTAGCCGTCAAGGTTAAATTGGGGGCGCTTGTGTTATTAGGGTCACAAAACCCTTGTTTGGTCTTTGGTGCTCTGTTTCTAGTTAATTTCCTGCCCTTGATCAGGGCGTATCTGTTATCAGTGCTGCAGTAGAACATCATGTGTCGGTGGTGTACACAATGTCTTCTAACATGGAACAATGGTTATCAAGCTGAGTTCTTACAGTACCAACAAAAAAACAGCTTCTCAAAGGGCCTTTTGGTCTGTTTCCATAAGAACTTCAGCCATATCGCCCCAACACAGACAACTTTAACACAGACAAAATATCGCAACGACACAGACGTAACTTCCCAAGTGTGGAGTAGTATTGCCTATTTTCATTACAAACTTTCATTTTGAAGTAACTTCCTGTCTCTCTGTCTACAGTTGTTCGGGATTTTGCTGTTCTGGAGGACCACTGCCTGGCCCATAACCTCCAGGAGCAGGAAAGTAAGTATACTACCACACCTGAGATGACCTGGAATCAGCTTTACTCTCCCATTCCTAATGGTTTCAGGTCGTCTTGGCTGTTCCCACAGCAGAGCCCTCTGGATGCAGACAGTCCGCTTTGTGCACAGTAAACATCCTCCATCGAAGTACTATTCTAGATAATGAGACGTAAAGGAGACTAACTATTTTAGCCAAGCACATTGAGATGTCTTTGCAGCATATGGCTATTTCATGTCAACTATTCCAAGTAGCACACTTTTTATGCTTTCTTTATGGGAATACAAACAATCAAAATGTTCCATGTATTTGGAATTAGAGAAGTCTGTAATGAAAACACAAATGGTCCCGTGATGCCCCTGAAAATCTCATGTCTGACCCTAAACCTCAGCGGCAGTGGTAGCAGGCAGTAAGCAGCTGCAAAACACAGCTGGTCTGCAGCCACAACAATGGCACACTGGTTCTGTGGTGGCTGTTAGCGGGCTGGGCGTTTGCTCACTGTGTCTGGATCACATTATTAATGCCCGTCTGCAGTAGTACAACAAACCAGTCCAGTCTGGTCTCTCTCTGTCAGACTGGTCTAGTCTGGGTGGACGTTAGGCCAGCACAATCAGCTTAGCAGGGATTGGAGATGTCATCAGGGAAACGTGAGAGATTCTATGATTTTCCATGAGAAACCTGTGTGTATGTTTGTGGTGTTTGTATCCCTGCATGAATTATTGATTGCGTGTTTGAGTTAGGGATCTATAGCCTAAAAATCAGATTGATTTTGGTGAAAATTACAATGTATATTGTGCATCGCCCGTAACAACAAAAATATAGTGGTAAATGTTTTCGCTAAATAAGCATTGTTTTAAAATACACTGCATTTCAAACAGTCAGCAATAATCTAATGAGTTCAGGACTTGTGAAGTTATAGCTAGGCTAAATTTAAGCCTTCCACAACCATAAGACCCACTAATAATTTAATTGTTCGGTCAAAATAGTTTAACCTGCTTTATTTTTTGCAATAATCCATGATCTGGTTTTCAAGTCTGTCTATGAAAATGCCCTTTTTACAAACGTAACTAGAACCATGCATAATTAAGCAATCAGGCACGAGGGGGTCTGGTATATGGCCAATATACCACGGCTAAGGGCTGTTCTTATGCACGATTCAATGTGGAGTACCTGGATACAGCCCTTAGCCGTGGTATATTGACCATATATCACAAACCCCTGAGGAGCCTTATTGCTGTTATATACTGGTTGCCAACGTAATTAGAGCAGTAAAAATACATGTTTTGTCAGACCCGTGGTATACGGTCTGATATACCACGTCTGTCAGCCAATCAGCTTTCAGGGCTCGAACCACCCAGTTTATAATCACTAATTACTAACTTCTTGTAGCAGGCATTAGGCTATAGAACATCAACACGGATCTCATCAACAGTCTCTCAAGCCCACGTGCTGGTGATTAGCCAGCTAATCTTTATATTTCATGTTTAGCCAACTTGGATCTATTTGCTAGCCAACAAAGTTGAACTGTTTAATTGTTATTAACACACCCTTCTGTTTGTCTCCAACAGTTTGAAAAGCATGTTAGCCTGTCCTCTTTGTTCTGATGTTGAAATCAAGTGGCCTACCTTATTTCTCAGAATGAGAACAAGTTGCCAATTCCATATATATTGTATATAATTGTGTTATGCTTATTGCACATTTCTAAAACACAGACTAGACAGCTAGTATAAGTGTCTTTGGTTCAGGTGCTAGTGGTACCCTTATGTGACTCACTGAGCGTTAATGGGTCAGAATCAATGTAAATTGACACTCGTTTTAGAGGTGTCTGCTCTCTGTGAAATTTGAGCAGTTGGGACATAAGGGTATCGTTAGAAAAGATATCTCTTATTACAGTAAAATAATGTCTCAGTGTGTTTTGGTGTCCATATGAACGATTCTGGGGGAAAGGGCCTGGTGGCGTGAGAGGCAGGGGGAAAGGGCCTGGTGGCGTGAGAGGCAGGGGGAAAGGGCCTGGTGGCGTGAGAGGCAGGGGGAAAGGGCCTGGTGGCGTGAGAGGCAGGGGGAAAGGGCCTGGTGGCGTGTAAACCATAGACGAAGAGGTAAAGCGAGAGTGAAGTTCAAATAAAATAAGGCCAATGTGTTTCTATGGACCTAAGCTTGTCGCCTGCCTTCCTGCCTTTGGGACAACGACTCCCATTTGTTAGGGTGATGACGTGCATCGCGTCATTATACACAGATCTCTGGGGGAAATGGGGAAAGTGCAGACAAAAGAGAGAAGGAGACGACCAAACATACAACATGAGAAAAAGTGGAACTAAACTCTCCAAAAAATGGAAAACAACAAAACGTTGATTTTTGCGATTCAGGCATTCGGAATATCTCGCAAAAACATTTAGAATGAATCAAATTAATTTGATATGACGCCCAGCTTAGTTTGAGTATTTTTAGATGAATGTCATCTTTGCCATATCAGTTTCTTTGTGTCCGTCTGTGTGTGTTGTTGTGAAGCCCTCTTCATTGTTTCACTCAAAGCCTAGCCTTCTATAACGGACATGTCATCTCACTGTAATTGGCTCCCTCCCAGTATTTCTTAGCTGTTGAGGTCAAAAGGTCACAACTCAGAATAGATGAAAGCCCATGCCTCTGAGGTCAGACATAACAGGGTCTTTCTCTTACTTGTGCAAATAACATCTCCCCATCTTGGGGATAATGTTTACATTTACATTTACATTTAAGTCATTTAGCAGACGCTCTTATCCAGAGCGACTTACAAATTGGTGAATTCACCTTCTGACATCCAGTGGAACAGCCACTTTACAATAGTGCATCTAAATCATTAAGGGGGGGGGGGGGGGGTGAGAAGGATTACTTATCTTATCCTAGGTATTCCTTGAAGAGGTGGGGTTTCAGGTGTCTCCGGAAGGTGGTGATTGACTCCGCTGTCCTGGCGTCGTGAGGGAGTTTGTTCCACCATTGGGGGGCCAGAGCAGCGAACAGTTTTGACTGGGCTGAGCGGGAACTGTACTTCCTCAATGGTAGGGAGGCGAGCAGGCCAGAGGTGGATGAACGCAGTGCCCTTGCTTGGGTGTAGGGCCTGATCAGAGCCTGGAGGTACTGCGGTGCCGTTCCCCTCACAGCTCCGTAGGCAAGCACCATGGTCTTGTAGCGGATGCGAGCTTCAACTGGAAGCCAGTGGAGAGAGCGGAGGAGCGGGGTGACGGAGAGAACTTGGGAAGGTTGAACACCAGACGGGCTGCGGCGTTCTGGATGAGTTGTAGGGGTTTAATGGCACAGGCAGGGAGCCCAGCCAACAGCGAGTTGCAGTAATCCAGACGGGAGATGACAAGTGCCTGGATTAGGACCTGCGCCGCTTCCTGTGTGAGGCAGGGTCGTACTCTGCGGATGTTGTAGAGCATGAACCTACAGGAACGGGCCACCGCCATGATGTTGGTTGAGAACGACAGGGTGTTGTCCAGGATCACGCCAAGGTTCTTAGCGCTCTGGGAGGACGACACAACGGAGTTGTCAACCGTGATGGCGAGGTCATGGAACGGGCAGTCCTTCCCCGGGAGGAAGAGCAGCTCCGTCTTGCCGAGGTTCAGCTTGAGGTGGTGATCCGTCATCCACACTGATATGTCTGCCAGACATGCAGAGATGCGATTCGCCACCTGGTCATCAGAAGGGGGAAAGGAGAAGATTAATTGTGTGTCGTCTGCATAGCAATGATAGGAGAGACCATGTGAGGTTATGACAGAGCCAAGTGACTTGGTGTATAGCGAGAATAGGAGAGGGCCTAGAACAGAGCCCTGGGGGACACCAGTGGTGAGAGCGCGTGGCGAGGAGACAGATTCTCGCCACGCCACCTGGTAGGAGCGACCTGTCAGGTAGGACGCAATCCAAGCGTGGGCCGCGCCGGAGATGCCCAACTCGGAGAGGGTGGAGAGGAGGATCTGATGGTTCACAGTATCGAAGGCAGCCGATAGGTCTAGAAGGATGAGAGCAGAGGAGAGAGAGTTAGCTTTAGCAGTGCGGAGCGCCTCCGTGATACAGAGAAGAGCAGTCTCAGTTGAATGACTAGTCTTGAAACCTGACTGATTTGGATCAAGAAGGTCATTCTGAGAGAGATAGTGGGAGAGCTGGCCAAGGACGGCACGTTCAAGAGTTTTGGAGAGAAAAGAAAGAAGGGATACTGGTCTGTAGTTGTTGACATCGGAGGGATCGAGTGTAGGTTTTTTCAGAAGGGGTGCAACTCTCGCTCTCTTGAAGACGGAAGGGACGTAGCCAGCGGTCAGGGATGAGTTGATGAGCGAGGTGAGGTAAGGGAGAAGGTCCCCGGAAATGGTCTGGAGAAGAGAGGAGGGGATAGGGTCAAGCGGGCAGGTTGTTGGGCGGCCGGCCGTCACAAGAAGCGAGATTTCATCTGGAGAGAGAGGGGAGAAAGAGGTCAGAGCACAGGGTAGGGCAGTGTGAGCAGAACCAGCGGTGTCGTTTGACTTAGCAAACGAGGATCGGATGTCGTCGACCTTCTTTTCAAAATGGTTGACGAAGTCATCTGCAGAGAGGGAGGAGGGGGGAGGGGGAGGAGGATTCAGGAGGGAGGAGAAGGTGGCAAAGAGCTTCCTAGGGTTAGAGGCAGATGCTTGGAATTTAGAGTGGTAGAAAGTGGCTTTAGCAGCAGAGACAGAGGAGGAAAATGTAGAGAGGAGGGAGTGAAAGGATGCCAGGTCCGCAGGAGGCGAGTTTTCCTCCATTTCCGCTCGGCTGCCCGGAGCTCTGTTCTGTGAGCTCGCAATGAGTCATCGAGCCACGGAGCGGGAGGGAGGACCGAGCCGGCCTGGAGGATAGGGGACATAGAGAGTCAAAGGATGCAGAAAGGGAAGAGAGGAGGGTTGAGGAGGCAGACTCAGGAGAAAGGTTGGAGAAGGTATGAGCAGAGGGAAGAGATGATAGGATGGAAGAGGAGAGAGTAGCGGGGAGAGAGAGCGAAGGTTGGGACGGCGCGATACCATCCGAGTAGGGGCAGTGTGGGAAGTGTTGGATGAGAGCGAGAGGGAAAAGGATACAAGGTAGTGGTCGGAGACTTGGAGGGAGTTGCAATGAGGTTAGTGGAAGAACAGCATCTAGTAAAGATGAGGTCGAGCGTATTGCCTGCCTTGTGAGTAGGGGGAAGGTGAGAGGGTGAGGTCAAAAGAGGAGAGGAGTGGAAAGAAGGAGGCAGAGAGGAATGAGTCAAAGGTAGACGTGGGGAGGTTAAAGTCGCCCAGGACTGTGAGAGGTGAGCCGTCCTCAGGAAAGGAGCTTATCAAGGCATCAAGCTCATTGATGAACTCTCCGAGGGAACCTGGAGGGCGATAAATGATAAGGATGTTAAGCTTGAAAGGGCTGGTAACTGTGACAGCATGGAATTCAAAGGAGGCGATAGATAGATGGGTAAGGGGAGAGAGAGAGAATGACCACTTGGGAGAGATGAGGATCCCGGTGCCACCACCCCGCTGACCAGAAGCTCTCGGGGTGTGCGAGAACACGTGGGCGGACAAAGAGAGAGCAGTAGGAGTAGCAGTGTTATCTGTGGTGATCCATGTTTCCGTCAGTGCCAGGAAGTCGAGGGACTGGAGGGAGGCATAGGCTGAGATGAACTCTGCCTTGTTGGCCGCAGATCGGCAGTTCCAGAGGCTACCGGAGACCAGGAACTCCACGTGGGTCGTGCGCTGGGACCACCAGATTAGGGTGGCCGCGGCCACGCGGTGTGGAGCGTTTGTATGGTCTGTGCAGAGAGGACAGAACAGGGATAGATAGACACATAGTTGACAGGGTACAGAAGAGGCTACGCTAATGCAAAGGAGATTGGAATGACAAGTGGACTACACGTCTCGAATGTTCAGAAAGTTAAGCTTACGTAGCAAGAATCTTATAGACTAAAATGATTGAAATGGTACAGTACTGCTGGAGTAGGCTAGCTGGTAGTGGCTGCGATGTAGCTAACCTAGAAAATCGCTCTAGGCTAAACAATTGACTTAGATACAAAGACGGCTATGTAGCTAGCTAGCTACGATCAAACAAAACAAACCGTTGTACTGTAATAGTTACTACAGTTTAAGGTCTAACACATCACCTATACTACGCGTTGCCATCGGCATTGTAAATCATCTTGGGGATAATGTTTACGGTCTAACAAGTCAGCTATACTACGCGTTGCCATCGGCATTGTAAATCATCTTGGGGATAATGTTTACGGTCTAACAAGTCAGCTATACTACGCGTTGCCATCGGCATTGTAAATCATCTTGGGGATAATGTTTACGGTCTAACAAGTCAGCTATACTACGCGTTGCCATCGGCATTGTAAATCATCTTGGGGATAATGTTTACGGTCTAACAAGTCAGCTATACTACGCGTTGCCATCGGCATTGTAAATCATCTTGGGGATAATGTTTCCGGTCTAACAAGTCAGCTATACTACGCGTTGCCATCGGCATTGTAAATCATCTTGGGGATAATGTTTACGGTCTAACAAGTCAGCTATACTACGCGTTGCCATCGGCATTGTAAATCATCTTGGGGATAATGTTTCCGGTCTAACAAGTCAGCTATACTACGCGTTGCCATCGGCATTGTAAATCATCTTGGGGATAATGTTTCCGGTCTAACAAGTCAGCTATACTACGCGTTGCCATCGGCATTGTAAATCATCTTGGGGATAATGTTTACGGTCTAACAAGTCAGCTATACTACGCGTTGCCATCGGCATTGTAAATCATCTTGGGGATAATGTTTACGGTCTAACACATCACCTATACATCGCGTTGCCATCGGCATTGTAAATCATCTTGGGGATAATGTTTAAGGTCTAACAAGTCACCTATACTACGCGTTGCCAGTCACCTATACTACGCGTTGCCATCGGCATTGTAAATCATCTTGGGAATAATGTTTACGGTCTAACAAGTCAGCTATACTACGCGTTGCCATCGGCATTGTAAATCATCTTGGGGATAATGTTTACGGTCTAACAAGTCAGCTGTACATTGTAAATCATCTTGGGGATAATGCGTTGCCATCGGCATTGTAAATCATCTTGGGGATAATGTTTACGGTCTAACAAGTCAGCTATACTACGCGTTGCCATCGGCATTGTAAATCATCTTGGGGATAATGTTTACGGTCTAACAAGTCAGCTATACTACGCGTTGCCATCGGCATTGTAAATCATCTTGGGGATAATGTTTACGGTCTAACAAGTCAGCTGTACTACGCGTTGCCATCGGCATTGTAAATCATCTTGGGGATAATGTTTACGGTCTAACAAGTCAGCTATACTACGCGTTGCCATCGGCATTGTAAATCATCTTGGGGATAATGTTTACGGTCTAACAAGTCAGCTATACTACGCGTTGCCATCGGCATTGTAAATCATCTTGGGGATAATGTTTAAGGTCTAACAAGTCACCTATACTACGCGTTGCCATCGGCATTGTAAATCATCTTGGGGATAATGTTTACGGTCTAACAAGTCAGCTATCTAACATCGGCATTGTAAATCATCTTGGGGATAATGTTTACGGTCTAACAAGTCAGCTGTACTACGCGTTGCCATCGGCATTGTAAATCATCTTGGGGATAATGTTTACGGTCTAACAAGTCAGCTGTACTACGCGTTGCCATCGGCATTGTAAATCATCTTGGGGATAATGTTTACGGTCTAACAAGTCAGCTGTACTACGCGTTGCCATCGGCATTGTAAATCATCTTGGGGATAATGTTTACGGTCTAACAAGTCAGCTGTACTACGCGTTGCCATCGGCATTGTAAATCATCTTGGGGATAATGTTTACGGTCTAACAAGTCAGCTATACTACGCGTTGCCATCGGCATTGTAAATCATCTTGGGGATAATGTTTACGGTCTAACAAGTCAGCTATACTACGCGTTGCCATCGGCATTGTAAATCATCTTGGGGATAATGTTTACGGTCTAACAAGTCAGCTATACTACGCGTTGCCATCGGCATTGTAAATCATCTTGGGGATAATGTTTACGGTCTAACAAGTCAGCTATACTACGCGTTGCCATCGGCATTGTAAATCATCTTGGGGATAATGTTTACGGTCTAACAAGTCAGCTATACTGGCGTTGCCATCGGCATTGTAAATCATCTTGGGGATAATGTTTACGGTCTAACAAGTCAGCTATACTACGCGTTGCCATCGGCATTGTAAATCATCTTGGGGATAATGTTTCGGTCTAACAAGTCAGCTATGTACGCGTTGCCATCGGCATTGTAAATCATCTTGGGGATAATGTTTCGGTCTAACAAGTCAGCATCGGCATTGTAAATCATCTTGGGGATAATGTTTACGGTCTAACAAGTCAGCTGTACTACGCGTTGCCATCGGCATTGTAAATCATCTTGGGGATAATGTTTACGGTCTAACAAGTCAGCTATACTACGCGTTGCCATCGGCATTGTAAATCATCTTGGGGATAATGTTTACGGTCTAACAAGTCAGCTATACTACGCGTTGCCATCGGCATTGTAAATCATCTTGGGGATAATGTTTACGGTCTAACAAGTCAGCTATACTACGCGTTGCCATCGGCATTGTAAATCATCTTGGGGATAATGTTTACGGTCTAATAATGCTATTTACGGTTGCCATCATTGTAAATCATCTTGGGGATAATGTTTACGGTCTAACAAGTCAGCTATACTACGGCGTTGCCATCGGCATTGTAAATCATCTTGGGGATAATGTTTACGGTCTAACAAGTCAGCTATACTACGCGTTGCCATCGGCATTGTAAATCATCTTGGGGATAATGTTTACGGTCTAACAAGTCAGCTATACTACGCGTTGCCATCGGCATTGTAAATCATCTTGGGGATAATGTTTACGGTCTAACAAGTCAGCTATACTACGCGTTGCCATCGGCATTGTAAATCATCTTGGGGATAATGTTTACGGTCTAACAAGTCAGCTGTACTACGCGTTGCCATCGGCATTGTAAATCATCTTGGGGATAATGTTTACGGTCTAACAAGTCAGCTATACTACGCGTTGCCATCGGCATTGTAAATCATCTTGGGGATAATGTTTACGGTCTAACAAGTCAGCTATACTCGCATTGTAAATCATCTTGGGGGCATTGTAAATCATCTTGGGGATAATGTTTCCGGTCTAACAAGTCAGCTGTACTACGCGTTGCCATCGGCATTGTGCCAGTTGCCATTCTACCTGCTACACTGGAAACCAACCGAAGTCAGTATTTTTTTTTATTTTCAAATCAATTAGAATGTTTTGGGAAACTTTTACCATCTAACTACATAACATAATGGTAAACATTTATTTGAAATAGAAAATCTCTTTTGATAAACTGGTTAAGTCAAGATGTAGCCTAGACCTATTTACAATATAGGTGAATGCATATTCAATAGGAGTGTGTGCATGCATTGAGTTATTTATACAAAACAAAAATATAAATGCAACTATTTCAACTATTTTACTGAGTTAGTGTATATAAGGAAATCAGTGAATTGATATAAGTTTATTTGGGCCTACTCTATGGATTTCACATGACTGGGCAGGGGCATAGTCATGGGTGGGCTTTGAAAGGGCATAGCCCCACCCACTGTGGAGCCAGGCCCAGCCAATCAGAATTAGTTTTTCTTTATTACAGACAGAAATACTCCTCAGTTTCATCAGCTATCCAGGTGGCTGGTCTCAGACGATCCCGCAGGTGAAGAAGCTGGATGTGGAGGTCCTGAGCTGGCGTAGTTACACGTGGTCTGCGGTTGTGAGGCCGGTTGGATGTACTGCCAAATTCTCTAAAATGACTTGAAGCCGCTTAGAGTAGAGACATTAACATTAAATGCTCTGGTGGAGATTCCTTCAGTCAGCATGTCAATTGCACGCTCCCTCAACTTGATACATCTGTGGCATTGGGTTGTGTGACACAACTGCACATTTTAGTGGCTGTTTATTGCCCCCAACACAAGGTGCACCTGTGTAATGATCATACTGTTTAATCAGCTTCTTGATGGATGGATTATCTTGGCAAAGGAGAAATGCTCACTAACAGGAATGTAAACAAATGTGTGCATGGAATTTCCAAGAAATAAGCTGTTTGTGCATATGGACAATTTCTGGGATCTTTTATTTCAGCTCATGAAACATGGGACCAACACTTTACATGTTTTGTTTATATTTTTGTTCAGTGTAGCTTGTTCTGACTGTTTTTTACATCTGTAGCCCCATTAAAAATCTATCTGTTTCCCTTCCATTTGTGACTTATTATAGTGATCAACAACATTAATAACCCACAAATGCTGATGCTCCAGATACTCAACTAGTCTAAAGGCCAGTTTTATTGCTTCCTTAATCAGCACAACAGATTTCAGCTGTGCTAACATAATTACAAAAGGGTTTTCTAATGATCAATTAGCCTTTTTAAAATGATAACCTTGGATTAGCTAATACAACATGCCATTGGAACACAGGAGTGATGGTTGCTGATCATGGGCCTCTGTACACCTATTTAAATATTCCGGCTACAATAGTAATTTACAACATTAACTATGTTTACACTGTATTTCTGAACAATGTGATGTTATTTTAATGGACAAAAAAGTGCTTTTCTTTAATAAACAAGGACATTTCTATACACATACAAAAGTTTGGGGTCACTTAGAAATGTGTGTGTGTGTGTGTGTGTGTGTGTGTGTGTATATATATAAAATGTAATTAATTCCCTGGTCTTTAGTTGAAATTAACTGCTCGACTAAGGGACCTTACAGTTATCTGTATGTGTGGACTACAGAGATGAGGTTGTCATTGAAAAATTATCTAAAATATTTTCTGGAGTCCTCGTGAAACTGCCCTCTGCCACTGGTTGATTCTTGACTAGTTGAGGGGTGAGACTTGATTGGAGCAGGGTCACAGCGTAATGAATCCAGTGGAAACTCCACCACATTAGGCCTATAAACTAGGGCTGGTGATGCCTCTCCGCCACATTAGGCCTATAAACTAGGGCTGGTGATGCTTCTCCGCCACATTAGGCCTATAAACTAGGGCTGGTGATGCCTCTCCGCCACATTAGGCCTATAAACTAGGGCTGGTGATGCCGTTAGGCCTATAAACTAGGGCGGAGGATGCCTTTCCGCCACATTAGGCCTATAAACTAGGGCTGGTGATGCCTCTCCGCCACATTAGGCCTATAAACTACGTTAGGCCTATAAACAGGGCGGAGGATGCCTCTCCGCCGCGTTAGGCCTATAAACTAGGGCTGGTGATGCCTCTCCGCCACATTAGGCCTATAAACTAGGGCTGGTGATGCCTCTCCGCCACATTAGGCCTATAAACTAGGGCTGGTGATGCCTCTCCGCCACATTAGGCCTATAAACTAGGGCTGGTGATGCCTCTCCGCCACATTAGGCCTATAAACTAGGGTGTTGTTAAGCCTCAATGATTTTGCGTATCGTCCAGCATCACTGTCTCATGCACTCTGTTGCACTCACATTGTCCAATGCTGTCTGGACCTTTAGTATGCCAGCCGCAGAGAACTGGAAGAATTAGTCCGTTCAGAAACTTCTGAGGCTACGCCAAGGTTGAGTAAACACGAAACCTTTTATCTTGAGTTCCTAGAAATACAGCCAACAGTAATTTGTTTTCCCCCAGAGAAAAGAATAGCATTAAACATAACAAAATATATTGTTTTCTGACGTTGTATGTTTGCCCTCAATGTTGTGTGGCACCGAAAACCCACTGCACAACCGATCAGCGTCGTCCTATAATCGATATGTCAGCCTATTGGTTTCCTTCATATATCTGTGATTCACTGCCCCCCCCCCCCGTTGTCGTCTCGCAATCTCAGAGTAGGAACGTATGGAGCCTCTAGTAAATTTTGGCGTAATATGGTGCTGTACACTTGGAACCTACCAGTGGATAAATAACCAGTCCAGTGGAGCTGAATGAGTAGCAAGGGATTGAGTGATGCTCCTCCACCTATTTTGAGCTGGTAGTGCGTCAGCAACGAGGATTTACAACCTTCCCTGTCCAGCTCTTTGGTCTGTCTCATCCAATGTGGCCAGCCTTGGAATGGCAGCTCCTGGGCTAGTTTGTCATGTCCTGACTCATTGAGCTTGGCTCTGTAACTTCAGGGCCGAAGCGTCCGTGTTTATCTCTCTTCTCCTCCACAGTGTACACTACTAAACATGCTACTCGTCTTGTCAAAATGGATATCCAAATTTATGTTAGAAATCAACACCCTCTCGGCTCCAGTTCTTGCATCCGAGACCTGCGGTTTAAAAGGCACCAAAAGGGTTGTGAATGGTGTTGTCCATTTTGTTCCTCAACATTGTGGGTTGGCCGGATGACCTGTGAGAGAGTGAAGAAGAGGTGTGTGTACTGATTCTGAGTGCTGTGTTTGTTGCGGTGTTTGTCCCCGCAGTCGAGAGCCACTTGGCTTCCAACGTCCACAAGAGCCGTCTGGTGCAGCAGGACGTAGCGTTGGCCAAGCAGCTGCAGGAAGAGGAGGACCGGAGGGCCAAGGCCAAGGCCCACAGACAGCACAGAGACATGTGAGTGAGATCATATTAACCACATCATTCCACCACACAATATTCAGTGTGCTCTAGAGATAGTGAGTCTCCATGACGTACCCTTCGCTATCTAACTCACACGTTAACCTTAAAGATGGCGACCACATAACTAGTGTGTTAGATTGTGAGTTTCCCTGACCTACCCTCTAGAGCCTAGGGTAGTACACTAAGTCATACCGGATTTTACTATATACCGGTGTTGCTGCATGGCCCTGTTTGGGTTTTTACTTTACCTTCAATAATGGTATTTGTTAAAGCGTCACGTACATTTTTATAATTCAATCTGCTACTTAAGTCCACTCACTCACACACATATTCCACACAGACCTAGCCCCACCACTTGAGGGAATTTGTTGTATAATAACACAAGTAGTTTGTGTTTCTTACATCTGCAAACAGCGAGTTTGTCTTTTCTTAGCAAGTTGCCACTAAATCGTGTTAGCCGCTAATGTTAGTTAGCTGGCTAGCTAATAAATGTAGTCAGAACAAATGTAGCTAGCTATACAGCCTGATACCAATGATGGTGTAGGCCTAAATCAGCATGTTGTTTGTGCATCAGGAAACACTGATCAACACTGGTTCATACCCAGGCACAATCGAGTGCATTCGGAAAGTATTCAGACCCCTTGACTTTTTCCAAATCTCGTTACATTACAGCCTTATTTTAAAATATATTAAAAAGATTTCCCTCACCAATCTACACACAATATCACATAATGACAAAGCAAAAACAGATTAAGTCATTTTTGCAAATGTATTAAAAATACAACTGAAATATCACATTTACATAAGTATTCAGACCCTTTACTCAGTACTTTGTTGAAGAACCTTTGGCAGCGATTACAACCTCAAGTCTTCTAGGGTATGACGCTTTACTTTTCTGCAGATCCTATTAAACTCTGTCAGGTTGGATGGGGAGCATCGCTGCACAGCTATTTTCAGGTCTCCAGAGATACCTTTTATGACCCCAATGAGTTTCCCTCCTTTCCCCTGTGAAATGTCCATGGTCCTCTCTTTGTTTAGCCAGATGTCAGAATCTGATCAGATCTTCTGTTCTGGTCCTGACCCTTCTCTCTGATCCCAGGCCATTTCCTCTTCTCTGAGTAGGTCAACCTGTCTAAATGAGCATCCACACAGTTTCATGGCCTAAACTTCATTAATTCTCACAGTAATCATTCACTAAACAGGATACAAATGAACTACAGATTAACATTTTAATAGAATCCCTCATCACACGAAATGCACTGTAACTCTTCCCTGGCATTTTCAACACTGTATTCATAGTGTCCACTAATATACTCTAACTATAGAATTATTATCATTATATTTCCATGATTCCAACAGTTCACCCAAGTGTTTTGATCTAAATCTCAATTGCCAAATTTGGTTTAAAAAAAAAAGCCCTAGATTGTTTGCCACGTAGGGCTGCATGACATTGGCAATGTGGAAATGATCCCAAATGAGTGCAGGAAATGCAGAAATGGATTAAAAATGCTGACATTTCTTGGGGGGTTGAAGTTGAATTGAACAGTATAAAACCATCAGAATGGATGAATGAAGACCTGTTGAAATCACTTAGAATGTATGTGTTGACACGCTGGGGTAATGCACTACTTATGAAGCAGATTTAGAAATGACATCGCTGCACTCTGTTTACCCCCCCCCCAACACCACAGCCACGTTTTATACACCCCACACTATGCTTACCCCCCCCAACACCACAGCCATATTTTATACACCCCACACTATGCTTACCCCCCCAACACCACAGCCACATTTTATACACCCCACACTATGCTTACCCCCCAACACCACAGCCACATTTTATACACCCCACACTATGCTTACCCCCCAACACCACAGCCACATTTTATACACCCCACACTATGATGCTTACCCCCCAACACCACAGCCACATTTTATACACCCCACACTATGCTTACCCCCCAACACCACAGCCACATTTTATACACCCCACACTATGCTTACCCCCCAACACCACAGCCACATTTTATACACCCCACACTATGCTTACCCCCCCAACACCACAGCCACATTTTATACACCCCACACTATGCTTACCCCCCAACACCACAGCCACATTTTATACACCCCACACTATGATGCTTACCCCCCAACACCACAGCCATATTTTATACACCCCACACTATGCTTACCCCCCAACACCACAGCCACATTTTATACACCCCACACTATGCTTACCCCCCCAACACCACAGCCACATTTTATACACCCCACACTATGATGCTTACCCCCCCAACACCACAGCCACATTTTATACACCCCACACTATGCTTACCCCCCCAACACCACAGCCACATTTTATACACCCCACACTATGATGCTTACCCCCCAACACCACAGCCACATTTTATACACCCCACACTATACTTACCCCCCCCCCCAACACCACAGCCACATTTTATACACCCCACACTATACTTACCCCCCCACACCACAGCCACATTTTATACACCCCACACTATGATGCTTACCCCCCAACACCACAGCCACATTTTATACACCCCGCACTATGATGCTTACCCCCCCAACACCACAGCCACATTTTATACACCCCGCACTATGATGCTTACCCCCCCAACACCACAGCCACATTTTATACACCCCGCACTGATGCTTACCCCCCAACACCACAGCCACATTTTATACACCCCGCACTATGATGCTTACCCCCCCAACACCACAGCCACATTTTATACACCCCGCACTATGATGCTTACCCCCCCAACACCACAGCCACATTTTATACACCCCGCACTATGATGCTTACCCCCCAACACCACAGCCACATTTTATACACCCCGCACTATGATGCTTACCCCCCAACACCACAGCCACATTTTATACACCCCGCAATATGATGCTTACCCCCCAACACCACAGCCACATTTTATACACCCCGCACTATGATGCTTACCCCCCCAACACCACAGCCACATTTTATACACCCCGCACTATGATCCGCACTATGATGCTTACCCCCCCAACACCACAGCCACATTTTATACACCCCGCACTATGATGCTTACCCCCCCAACACCACAGCCACATTTTATACACCCCGCACTATGATGCTTACCCCCCCAACACCACAGCCACATTTTATACACCCCGCACTATGCTTACCACAGCCACATTTTATACACCCCGCACTATGCTTACCACAGCCACATTTTATACACCCCACACCATTCTGGAAACAGAGCTTTGGGTGTCAGATGTGGAGGAAAAGGCTCCAGTCTTTCCTTCCCCCGTGTGTTATTAGTCCGATATGCTGACACACTTAAGTCACCCGCCCTCACGCTCGCAAGCAGCAGAGCAGCACCCCCATGAGAGAGCCAGATGCTCCGCCGCCCATACAGCCTGGGCTAATGCCGATTTGGCATGCTCGAAGCTTCTGCTGCCATCCTCTCTACCCTCTGCCCAATACCCATCTCTACCTCGCTCTCTCAACCGATATTCCCTGGCACCCTCAGACGCCCATCACTTTTAGAATACACTAGGACCTGTATTCATAAACCATGATTTAAAAGACACCATCCTAGATCCCTCAAATTCAAATCTGGACCTCAGAGCCAGCAAGCACTGTTTCTTCCCCTCTAATCAGGTACCGATTTTATGGGTGTAAATTCATTATCAAGTGGAACAGCAGTGCTCCATACCTGGTAGGGTAAGATTGAAATAGCCCTATCCTAGATCAACTCCTCTGAGATAAACAACCTATTAGAACTGTATTACACTGGCTAAATCTGGACTGAAACAGGGATGGACTGTCTGAACTCGTCCAATAGGAAATGCTCCTTTTTTTTTTTTTGCTCTTTTTCTTCCCTTTGCAAAAAGTTTTGCTACGGTGTACCATAATGAATACGCCCCTGCAATATACATTCTCTAACGTGGACATTCAGACATCTTCTAGCATTGCCTTCACAGTGGTGTCTCTTGTCTCATCACATTCTTCAAGGACTGGCTGCAGATGGAATCGTTATCCGTTCTGAAATGTGTCAAGGTTTTCTAAGATATGAGAATACCTACCTGGGCCAGAGACAGAGATGCTATCAGTCTAAGCACTTGATTAGTATTAGAATCCTTGTGTTCAGTAGCCTTGTTACTGCCATCAGTGCTATGAAACAGGGTTTGTATCAGCCTACTGTGTATATACTACCCATGCATACCCGGTGTGTTTGTGTAGATGTTAGAGGGCTGCAGGTAGCCTAGCGGTTAGTGTTGGGCCAGGAACTGAAAGTTAACTGTTTAGAATCCCGAGCCAACATGGAGAAGAAAATATATATTTATTATTATTATTATTATTATTATGGAAGGAGAAGCAGGAACACAGTCTTGTCTCATACATTGGATTGAACATTGTTCTCATTAGCCACATTCTGAGATAAGTGACTTGATTTTGAGCTGATTTGAGTTAACCAGAACCTTGGGCAGGGTACAAGTTATGGGGCAGTTGTGTATCTACTTCTGATTGTGTTTTCTCATCTTGTTTGTCTCCTACACACACACACACACACACACACACACACACACACACACACACACACACACATGCCTACCTAGTGAGCGCAGTGACAATGAGATCGCCCAGGAGATTCAGGAGGAACTTGTCCGACAGGCCAAGCAGCAGCGGATGCAGGAGGAGAAGGATGCGGTAAGTGACACTACACCCCTCCCCCTTCTCTCGCCTCAACCAGTCAACATGGGCATACCTCCTCCTCCCTCCAATCACAAACTGTAATATCGATGGGTCACCATGGGCGGATCACCCGATTGGCTTGTTGAAAACCACTGCTGGTGTTACAGCCTGTACTGGTTTATTCTACTTTAGTGTTAGAATGTCTAGCCCAATGGTGACCTCATGTCTGGTGACCATCAAATACTATACTGATCAAAAATATAAACACAACATGTAAAGTGTTTGGTCCCATGTTTCAAGAGCTGAAATAAAAGATCCCAGAAAATGTCCATATGCCCAAAAAGCTTATTTTTCTCAAATTTCTTCACATTCCTGTTGGTGAGCATTTATCTTTTGCCAAGATAATCAATCCACCTGACAGGTGTGTCATATCAAGAAGCTGATTAAACAGCATGATCATTACACAGGTGCACCTTGTGCTGGGGACAATAATAGGTCACTCTAAAATGTGCCATTTTGTCACACAACACAATGCCACAAATATTTTGAGGGAGTGTGCAATTGGCATGTTGACTGCAGGAATGTCCACCAGAGCTGTTGCCAGAGAATTGAGGCGGTGCTGGGTGCAGAGGAGTATTTCTATCTAATAAAGCCCTATATACTCCCAGGCCCAACCATGGCTGTGTCCTTGCACAGTCATGTGAAATCCATAGATTAGTGCCTAATTCATATATTTAAATGTACTGATTGCCTTTCATGAACTGTAACTCAGTAAAATCTTTGAAATTGTTATGTTGCGTGTTATTTTTGTACAGTATATATGACATTTAAAATAGTTGAAATAGTTACTCTTTGGTGGGACCTGGGAGTTATAGATCTGTCATTCTCATTGAAAGCAAGTCTAAGAAGTGGTAGATCTGTTCTAAGTGAGCTATTTATTTGCTTCCTGTTAAGTTGAGTTTACTTATTTTACTTTCGGTTTGGACACCAGCTGAAATTATACTATTTTTGGTTATTGAAAAGATTGTACCATCTAATCATTCTCTACACGATACATTGTTTTGTCACATAAACAGAAATTAGGGCAACTATCTATTAGAATTTTAGCAACCAGGAAATGGTGAAGCGATTTCTGAATATTGCACCTTTTTAAATCTGTGCTTGATAGTCTACCTGGTTCAATGGAACCAATATAATAATCCCAACACTTTAAACCCTCCATATTTGGCACTAGCCCAGTCAGGCTAAAGCAAATGCTCAATGTATTTATAAAATGTCAAATTTGTATTTTAATCCAGGTCTCATTGGAACTTGCAGGCCTATTCTGCAGATTCCTTATACTTATTAAAACTTAGTCCTTTAAATTTCAATCCTCAGGGGAAAACGTCTCTATCTAGGGTAAAAATAAGAAGTGATGTGTCGGCAGTTTGGAGGGGTTTGTTTATTTGTGTGTGTTTGTCTCAATGCGTGTTTCCAGGCCATCGCTCGTAAACTGCAGGAGAAAGAGAGGAAGGAGGAGAGGAAGCGACAGAAGCAGCTGGAGGCCAACTTTGAGGAGGAGTACTACGAGGATAATGGTACTGGCGCGCTCCCTGTCTGTGGATATAGGATTTTATTCCTGTTGGAGTTAGGATTATATTATTCTGTTGTTGGGGGCATATATGATTATATTCCTATTGGTTTGAGGGATATAGGATTAGATTCCTGTTGGAGTGAGAGATTTAGGATTAGATTATTCTGTTGTCGGGGGGAAGGCTATGGGATTATATATTATTCTGTTGTCGGGGGGAAGGCTATGGGATTATATATTATTCTGTTGTCGGGGGGAAGGCTATGGGATTCTATATTATTCTGTTGTCGGGGGGAAGGCTATGGGATTATATATTATTCTGTTGTTGGGGGGAAGGCTATGGGATTCTATATTATTCTGTTGTCGGTGGGAAAGCTATGGGATTATATATTATTCTGTTGTCGGTGGGAAGGCTATGGGATTATATATTATTCTGTTGTCGGGGGGAAGGCTATGGGATTATATATTATTCTGTTGTCGGTGGGAAGGCTATGGGATTCTATATTATTCTGTTGTCGGTGGGAAGGCTATGGGATTATATATTATTCTGTTGTCGGAGGGAAGGGTATGTGCCACTCTGGGTATGTGTAAGGCTGGGTAGGTGGGTTATCAAAATCAAATATAGGGGTGTGTGTGTGGGATGGAGTAGTGTGTTAGAATAGAGTTGATTTAGGATGAGGATTTAAGAGGGCAGTTTTAAGCAAATAGCTGACCTTGAGGTAGAGCGTGTGTGCGTAGGTACTGAGGAGTCATTTGTCATCTTGCTCCCTCCTCTCTGCCCATTTTACACGCACACTGCAGTTCTGCTCGTTCGTGAGCTGAGGCGGTGCTTTGCAGGGCTGGGAGAGCAGCTTTGACTCAACTGCAGCAATAAGGCTCCATTGTAAACTGATAAATTCATAGAAGCTTGCCTGATGTCAGAACTTCAAGGAGCCTTTTGGCAGTCAATGTTTCTTCCATTGTGGGTTCCAGTCTCCCCATCCCCCTGCCTTAAAACAGTAAGACATTTTATCTCAATGTCTCATCTGAAAGATTTTTTTTTAAACAAGTTAATGCAGAACCAGCTCTGGTGTCCACTAGTACATTCTAGTACCTTGATTCAACCCCAAATTCACAGCGAAACTATTTGAATACTTTACTAGATTTGTAAAATGATTTGTAAAATGAGTTTTGGTATGTGGTGTTTTGGAAACGGACTAGGCCTACATGTGGTGTTTTGGAAGACGGACTAGACTGGTGTTTTGGAAGGGACAGGCCTACATGTGGATTTGATGTGGTGTTTTGGAAATGGACTATGCCTCATGTGGTGTTTTGGAAATGGACTAGTGTGGTGTTTTGGAAACGGACTAGGCCTACATGTGGTGTTTTGGAAACGGACTAGGCCTACATGTGGTGTTTTGGAAACGGACTAGGCCTACATGTGGTGTTTTGGAAACGGACTAGGCCTATATGTGGTGTTTTGGAAATGGACTAGGCCTACATGTGGTGTTTTGGAAACGGACTAGGCCTACATGTGGTGTTTTGGAAACGGACTAGGCCTATATGTGGTGTTTTGGAAATGGACTAGGCCTACATGTGGTGTTTTGGAAACGGACTAGGCCTACATGACCAAAGTATCCCTTTTTATAGAGTCAGGTGAACTCGTGGATCCCATTTTTATGTCTCTGTGTCCAGTATGAAGGAAGTTAGAGGTAGTTTTGCTAGCCAATGCTAACTAGCGTAGAATTCAGTCTTTGCGATATCTTCTAGCATGCAGGCTGTGGTTACGGTATGTAGGTTAGTATGAGCAGGGCTGAAGGGACGGTCACTGCTGTCAGGAATGTTCTGGTTTCGTCTGTCTCTGAGCGTTGGAATGAAGGGACAGTCACTGCTGTCAGGAATGTTCTGGTTTCCCCTGTCTCTGAGCGTTGGAATGAAGGGACAGTCACTGCTGTCATGAATGTTCTGGTTTCCCCTGTCTCGTTGGAATGAAGGGACAGTCACTGCTGTCAGGAATGTTCTGGTTTCCCCTGTCTCTGAGAGTTGGAATGAAGGGACAGTCACTGCTGTCAGGAATGTTCTGGTTTCCCCTGTCTCTGAGTTCTGGTTGGAATGAAGGGACAGTCACTGCTGTCAGGAATGTTCTGGTTTCCCCTGTCTCTGAGCGTTGGAATGAAGGGACAGTCACTGCTGTCATGAATGTTCTGGTTTCCTTTCTGTCTCTGAGCGTTGGAATGAAGGGACAGTCACTGCTGTCAGGAATGTTCTGGTTTCCCCTGTGTCTGAGAGTTGGAATGAAGGGACAGTCACTGCTGTCAGGAATGTTCTGGTTTCCCCTGTCTCTGAGAGTTGGAATGAAGGGACAGTCACTGCTGTCAGGAATGTTCTGGTTTCCCCTGTCTCTGAGAGTTGGAATGAAGTGACAGTCACTGCTGTCAGGAATGTTCTGGTTTCCTCCCTGTCTCTGAGCGTTGGAATGAAGGGACAGTCACTGCTGTCAGGAATGTTCTGGTTTCCCCCCTGTCTCTGAGAGTTGGAATGAAGGGACAGTCACTGCTGTCAGGAATGTTCTGGTTTCCTCTCTGTCTCTGAGAGTTGGAATGAAGGGACAGTCACTGCTGTCAGGAATGTTCTGGTTTCCCCCCTGTCTCTGAGAGTTGGAATGAAGGGACAGTCACTGCTGTCAGGAATGTTCTGGTTTTTCAGTCACTGCTGTCAGGAATGTTCTGGTTTCCCTCTGTCTCTGAGTTGGAATGAAGGGACAGTCACTGCTGTCAGGAATGTTCTGGTTTCCCCTGTCTCTGAGCGTTGGAATGAAGGGACAGTCACTGCTGTCAGGAATGTTCTGGTTTCGTTGGAATGTCTCTGAGAGTTGGAATGAAGTGACAGTCACTGCTGTCAGGAATGTTCTGGTTTCCCCTGTCTCTGAGCATTGGAATGAAGCGTTGGAATGAGCATTGGGACAGTCACTGCTGTCAGGAATGTTCTGGTTTCCCCTGTCTCTGAGCGTTGGAATGAAGGGACAGTCACTGCTGTCAGGAATGTTCTGGTTTCCCCTGTCTCTGAGCGTTGGAATGAAGGGACAGTCACTGCTGTCAGGAATGTTCTGGTTTCGCCTGTCTCTGAGAGTTGGAATGAAGTGACAGTCACTGCTGTCAGGAATGTTCTGGTTTCCCCTGTCTCTGAGAGTTGGAATGAAGTGACAGTCACTGCTGTCAGGAATGTTCTGGTTTCCCCTGTCTCTGAGCGTTGGAATGAAGGGACAGTCACTGCTGTCAGGAATGTTCTGGTTTCTGTCTCTCTGTCTCTGAGAGTTGGAATGAAGGGACAGTCACTGCTGTCAGGAATGTTCTGGTTTCCCCTGTCTCTGAGCGTTGGAATGAAGGGACAGTCACTGCTGTCAGGAATGTTCTGGTTTCCCCTGTCTCTGAGCGTTGGAATGAAGGGACAGTCACTGCTGTCAGGAATGTTCTGGTTTCCCCTGTCTCTGAGCGTTGGAATGAAGGGACAGTCACTGCTGTCAGGAATGTTCTGGTTTCCCCCCTGTCTCTGAGAGTTGGAATGAAGGGACAGTCACTGCTGTCAGGAATGTTCTGGTTTCCCCTGTCTCTGAGCGTTGGAATGAAGGGACAGTCACTGCTGTCAGGAATGTTCTGGTTTCCTCTCTGTCTCTGAGAGTTGGAATGAAGGGACAGTCACTGCTGTCAGGAATGTTCTGGTTTCCTCTCTGTCTCTGAGCGTTGGAATGAAGGGACAGTCACTGCTGTCAGGAATGTTCTGGTTTCCTCTCTGTCTCTGAGAGTTGGAATGAAGGGACAGTCACTGCTGTCAGGAATGTTCTGGTTTCCCCTGTCTCTGAGCGTTGGAATGAAGGGACAGTCACTGCTGTCAGGAATGTTCTGGTTTCCCCTGTCTCTGAGCGTTGGAATGAAGGGACAGTCACTGCTGTCAGGAATGTTCTGGTTTCCCTCTGTCTCTGAAGGGAGCGTTGGAATGAAGTGACAGTCACTGCTGTCAGGAATGTTCTGGTTTCCCCTGTCTCTGAGCGTTGGAATGAAGGGATGTTCTGGTTTCCCCTGTCTCACTGTTGGAATGAAGGGACAGTCACTGCTGTCAGGAATGTTCTGGTTTCTGTCTCTGAGCGTTGGAATGAAGGGACAGTCACTCTGTCAGGAAGCGTTGGAATGAAGGGACAGTCACTGCTGTCAGGAATGTTCTGAAGGGGTTTCAGGAATGTTCCCTGTCTCTGAGCGTTGGAATGAAGGGACAGTCACTGCTGTCAGGAATGTTCTGGTTTCCCCTGTCTCTGAGCGTTGGAATGAAGGGACAGTCACTGCTGTCAGGAATGTTCTGGTTTCCCCTGTCTCTGAGCGTTGGAATGAAGGGACAGTCACTGCTGTCAGGAATGTTCTGGTTTCCCCTGTCTCTGAGCGTTGGAATGAATGAAGGGACAGTCACTGCTGTCAGGAATGTTCTGGTTTCCTCTCTGTCTCTGAGCGTTGGAATGAAGGGACAGTCACAGGAATGTTCTGGTCAGGAATGTTCTGGTTTCCCCTGTCTCTGAGCGTTGGAATGAAGGGACAGTCACTGCTGTCAGGAATGTTCTGGTTTCCCCTGTCTCTCTGTCTCTGTCAGGAATGCTGGTTTCCCCTGGAATGAAGTGACAGTCACTGCTGTCAGGAATGTTCTGGTTTTCCTGTCTCTGAGCGTTGGAATGTCACTCTGTCAGGAATGTTCTGGTTTCCTGCTCTGTCTCTGAGCGTTGGAATGAAGGGACAGTCACTGCTGTCAGGAATGTTCTGGTTTCCCTCTGTCTCTGAGCGTTGGAATGAAGGGACAGTCACTGCTGTCAGGAATGTTCTGGTTTCTGTCTCCTGTCTCTGAGAGTTGGAATGAAGGGACAGTCACTGCTGTCAGGAATGTTCTGGTTTCCTCTCTGTCTCTGAGAGTTGGAATGAAGGACAGTCACTGCTGTCAGGAATGTTCTGGTTTCCCCTGTCTCTCTGTCTCTGAGAGTTGGAATGAAGGGTTCTGGTTTTCCTCCTGTCTCTGAGCATTGGAATGAAGGGACAGTCACTGCTGTCAGGAATGTTCTGGTTTCCTCTCTGTCTCTGAGCGTTGGAATGAAGGGACAGTCACTGCTGTCAGGAATGTTCTGGTTTCCTCTCTGTCTCTGAGCGTTGGAATGAAGGGACAGTCACTGTGGTCAGGAATGTTCTGCCGTCATGTCTTTCCACACGAATCTTCTTTCCCAGGGAGCATCCTCTTCCTGTAGATGCACAACCAACCCAGGGCCATAGCCACAGTCTCTCAGAGTAGGAGGGCTGATCTTGGATCAGTTTATCCTTTTTAGAGCACAATGAATAATTTTATATGGACACTGGGGACCTGATCCTAGATCAGGACTCCTACTCTGAGAGGCTTTATGAATATGATTAAAGCCGTATGTAGTACTACCTCGCCCTGCTCTCTCATGTATTACTGTCTAGCTGGGCTGGCTTTAGAACCCAGGGCTCCTTCTGTATTACACAAGCAAACATTCTGCCATGCTGCCGTGGGTGTGCTTGAGCTGGGACGACACATCCAACAACTCTTCCACACCAAATCCTTTTCATGGACACTTTGCTCATATTATCGTTCATTACAATAAAAGGTTTAAACAAGTCTTCTAATCTGGGTGGTTGTTGATGGGACATTTTTAGAACTACAGCATTTTAAAGTAGTAATATTAAGAGTAATAAAAAAATAACTGTGGTGCACTTTGTTATAATCGTATCGTCCAATTTATCGTTATTGTGATAATTCAGTCAATTTGTCGCAATAGGGATTTAAAAAATATATGTTATATCGCCCAGCTCAAGTGTGTACGTGCTCCTCCACAAACACACACACACACGCTCTGCCACGTCTTATCTCGGGCGAGTTGTTTCCTCAGGCCCGTGTGATTGGCCACCCTTCTCAGGAAGTGACGGGAAGGAAAGACATTTGTCTGCGATTTTGTTATTGAGAGAGAAAAGCAGACCAGAGCATCATTTCCATCCTTAACTGCTCAGTCAGCTTATAAAACTGACAGTTGACTGATGCAAAAGTATTTGTCGATCTGCCTTAATTCAGAGAACAGCCCGTTGTTAAGGGTTACAGAGCATTTTAAATGATTATGTAATTAAGGACTGGGTGATTTCTACCTGGCCTTTTTATTTCAACATTTACAGTTGTTTCTGTTGATCAGAGTAACCAGCTGCTACTGGGTGGCTGACATTCCATTGGGCTGACGGCAGACACACACCTGTGTCCTTCACACATAGTTTGTTTTCACTCAAATGCAGGCCTGTGATTTGTCAGTGCATGTTAGGAAGGTTAACTGGTTTTTAAAGTTAATTTACATTTGAGTCATTTAACATACACAATTATCCTGAACGACTTACCGTTAGTATGTTCTTCTTAAGATAGCTAGTTGGGACAACCACATATCACAGGCATAGAAAGTACATTTTCTTCTCAAACTATCAGTAGCTGGTCTGATTTATTATGTTTTATATATACAGTTGAAGTCGGAAGTTTACATACACCTTAGCCAAATACATTTAATCTCAGTTTTTCACAATTCCTGACATTTAATTATAGTAACAATCCCCTGTCTTAGGTCAGTTAGGATCACCACTTTATTTTAAGAATGTGAAATGTCAGAATAATATCAGAGATAATGATTTATTTCAGCTTTTATTTCTTTCATCACATTCCCAGTGGGTCAGAGGTTTAAATAACCTCAATTAGTATTTGATAGCACTGCCTTTTAAATTGTTTAACTTGGGTCAAATGTTTCGGATAGCCTTCCACAAGCTTCCCACAAGAAGTTGGGTGAATTTTGTCCCATTCCTCCTGACAGAACTGGTGTAACTGAGTCAGGTTTGTAGGCCTCCTTGCTCGCACACCCTTTTTCAGTTCTGCCCACACATTTTCAATAGGCTTGAGGTCAGGGCTTTGTGATGTCCACTCCAATACCTTGACTTTGTTGTCCTAAAGCCATTTTGCCACAACTTTGTAAGTATGCTTGGGGTCATGTCCATTTGGAAGACCCATTTGCGACCAAGCTTTAACTTCCCGACTGATGTCTTTAGATGTTGCTTCAATATATCCACATAATTGTCCTACCTCATGATGCCATCTATTTTGTGAAGTGCACCAGGCCCTCCTGCAGCAAAGCACCCCCACAACATGATGCTGCCACCCCCATGCTTCACGGTTTTGGATGGTGTTCTTCGGCTTGCAAGCTTCCCCCTTTTTGCTCCAAACATAATGATGGCCATTATGGCCAAACAGTTCTACTTTTGTTTCATCAGACCAGAGGACATTTCTCCAAAAAGTACGATCTTTGTCCCCATCTGCAGTTGCAAACCGTAGTCTGGCTTTTTTATGGTGGTTTTGGAGCAGTGGCTTCCTTGCTGAGCGTACTTTCAGGTTATGTCGGTATAGGACTCGTTTTACTGTGGATATAGATACTTTTGTACCGGTTTCCTCCAGTATCTTCAAGGTCCTTTGCTGTTGTATTGGAATTGATTTGCACTTTTCGCACCAAATTACATTAATCTCTAGGAGACAGAACGCGTCTCCTTCCTGTTAAGGGATTTTTTTATCAATGACTAATTATGTATACATTTCAATCAGGACTGACTAATCAGAATACTATTATGTTACTGTATAGATGTATGAATTTTATTTTAATCCTAGTACTGACTATAATGTGTGTAATTATAATCAAGAATTAGAACAATGACTGTCTGTTCCTTGGTAGAAACGAATTAACTTATTGTCAGACTGGCTAGAATGCTTATCTACACAGGCAGACCTTGGCTTGGTCATAAATTATCTATGTTGGTGGGAGACTATGTAGGAAGGCTTGAGAACTATACTGCCATTGTACCGGAGTGGAGGAGGGACGGGACAGTTTGAAATCGAATGGCGTCATTTTCAGTTTATAAGTAACCTGTTGTAAATTGTATCATGTTCAGTACTCTCGAGAATAAACGCTAGTGCTTGATTTTGAGACTGGTCTCCGCCCATTTTATGCAAATAAGCTTTTTACAAATCCTTAGAAATGGTCTGAGTGTATTAATTTAATTGGGTATTAAACATAATTTAATTCCTATAACACTTCCTGAGCGTTATAACGGCTGCGTGGTCCCATGGTGTTTATACTTGCGTACTATTATTTGTACAGATTAACGTGGTACCTTCAGGCGTTTGGAAATTGGTCCCAAGGATGAACCAGACTTTGGAGGTCTACAATTTGTTTTCTGTTGTCTTGGCTGATTTCTTTTGATTTTCCCATGATGTCAAGCAAAGAGGCACTGAGTTTGAAGGTGGGCCTTGAAATACATCCACAAGTACACCTCAAATAGGCTAATTGACATCATTTGAGTCAATCAGAAGCTTCTAAAGCCATGACACAATTTTCTGGAATTCTCCAAGCTGTTTGAAGGCACAGTCAACTTAGTGTATGTACACTTCTGACCCACTGGAATTGTGATACTGTGAATTATAAGTGAAATAATCCGTAAACAAGTGTTGGAACAAGAAATTTGTGAAGTGGTTGAAAAACTAGTTTTAATGACTCCAACCTAAGTGTTCTAGTCATTAGGAATTGTGAAAAACTGGGTTTAAATGTGTTTGGCTAAGATGCATGTAAACTTCTGACTTCAACTGTATAACTAACCAGCCCAGCTTCACTGACATCTCTGTTATTGTTCCATCCATCCATGTCTTCCTTCCATCTCTTCATAGCCATCCTCCCTCCCCTCAACCCAGCCAGCCGAGCTTCTCTGGACCTGGATGACAAACCCAGGTGGCCTGGTTCTAACTCTCTCTCTTCGGAGAGAGATGCTGTGGAGACTAGAACCAACTCTCTTTCCAGATACCCTGAGTACCATTTAGAGGGTAGGGAGGGGAGAAAGGGCAGGCAGGGAGATGTTCACCCTGAGTACCACCACTCCAGTAGCGGGGGCAAACATGGAGACAGGTACCCCGACTACCACCACCCCACTGAGGGTAGAAGCAGAGGGAAGGAGGGCCAGAGGAGCAGAGACCACCAGGGGTCCCAGTCAACCTTCTTTGCAGACAACCATGAGCCCAGGAGACAGCGAGAGGAGGAGGGGGATAGGGTGGTCAGGAAGAAGGAGAGGCCCGCCCGGCCGCCCCCACCATCCCATATCCCTGTGAAGAGAGACGAGGCTTGGGGTAGAGCGAGACACCGGGAGTGGGAGAGAGACGGGGAACGAGACAGACAGAGAGAACCCAGGAGAGATGAGGAAATTGAGAGAGACGCACCAAGACAGGAAAGACACGGGGAGCGATTGAGAGACCAAGAGCATAGCCTAGACAAAGACAGACACCGAGAGAGAACCAAGAGCAGGGAGCGAGGTCTGGATGTAGTTCAGGACGAGCCCATCCCCAGTAGCCGCAGCAGGGCCTGGGACAGTGGTGGGGAGGATGCCCCTAGCCCTTGGGATGATGAAGAGGGGAAATGGGGGGCCAGGGCCCGCCTGACGCTCCTCTCTGGCCCCAGTGAGCTGTGTGAGGAGGCGGCGAGGAGGAGCCCCAGGATGGGGAGAGAGCGAGGGGAGAGGGGACACAGGGACCCTGGGGAGGGCCCCAGCACGAGCAAGGAGTGCTCCCATACTCACCCCGCTCCCAGGGAGCCAGGTACGGCCTAGTGCCGGTCCTGTGGCCGACCATTTGTGGGTGTGGTGTGTGTGTGTGTGTGTGGGTTCTTGATTGGCCCATGGCTGGGAGCTGCTGGTGGTGGTTTTGTCTCTCTAACTAAATAATCATTCATCAACAATCATTTTTGTCATCATCATCATCATCATCTTGGTATAGCAGCTTTCAGTCATTATGGTGGAATTCCACAGTCAGTTACAACACAAGGCCCTGCTGCCAAAGGCCTCTGTGAAACAGTTGAATCAGGTGTGTGACAGAGCGCCCAGGTAGAAATATACTGCGTAGGCACAGACATGATTCTAGTATTGATCAACTTCTATACATTACATTTCTTTCTGTGATGTTTTTACCGTTGCACTCCAATTCTATTCCTCAAGGGCTTCTGTCGGCATGCACTTTCATCCCTGTCTAGTCTACTCACCACAACTGATCAAGTACTGGCATGGATTTGCCATCAATTTGTCCACACTTACCTACTCTGACCATAAATCAGACATTGATTAAAATGCCAGTGATTTAAACCAGTAGACACTGCAGCCCTAGAAGAATCAGAGTTGGGGATTCTGTGGTTGTCTCATCCACTCTAGTCTGGTGTTTCCTGGTTCTGGGGTCCCACAAGGCTGCACGTCTCAATTTTTTTTAAATTCCTGATTCAAGTTAAAGGCTTGAAGATTAGTTGAATCAGATGTGTAGTACTTGGGCAAAAAGAAAGAAGTACACTCTTTTGGGTCACCAGGGACAGCATTGGGAAACACTGTTCTAGACTAAAAACAGCTGTATTTACTCTGTATGTGGCGCCCCCTGCAGGTCGTATTGTGCAAGGAGGACCAGGGGGTCATGGAGCAGGGAATTACGGGCTGGACGAGGCCACCCAGGGCATCACTAAGCTGGACCTGCGGGAGCAGGAGCTGCTGGACATGGAGGTGGCCCGGAAACTACAGGAGGAAGAGGTGAAGGTGAGAGAACTGGTCAGTGACAGAACTTACCTCTTATAACACAGTCATTAGGACAATATAACACCCTTATTAAAACATCATAAAACCCTTGGACAACATGGTAGCTAAAACTCTGTCCCATCGTTTAGTTAGCATACATAACATTCAGTAGACCTCAGCTTTGTATTGTGCAGCTTCAGATATCTGTGAGAAATGCTCTGTCTCAACAGTCACTTCCTATGTTATGTCATGATAGAGCCCAGGGAACAGAATGTTCTATGCTGAGGGAAAATATGACTCAATTGGTTCGTAATTATTTTTCGGTTCCAGGCAAGCAAGATGGACAAGCGTGCGGCCCAAGTGGCTCAGGATGAGGTGAGTAGACGGCCGGCCGCTTCTCTGTCTGGAACAGTCGTCACTGACCGACTCACTTTCTCACGCTCTCTTTCATTTTCTCTCACTCTCTTGTCCTGTCTCAAGTCAACTTTTGACACATCAACGAAGCAAGGTACTGAGTGTAAAAGTTGTTTACCTTTGTTAAATAAATTATGTCCCTTGGTCCATTCACTCCTTTTGGTCAGTGTTAACCTGGGTAATCAAATCTCGCCACATCATGGTTATATCCGTGTGTGGCGGGAGCCATATGAAGCAACACTATGTGCCTGTAAGGGACAATCTCAGATTGGAGGAACAACATACTGTTACCCCGCCTCTTGTTTTAGTAAACAGCTGGAGAAATGGAGCCACTCTCAAATTCATTGGGAAAAAGTGTCTGTTTGTACTGTAACTGTATAGTAAACGTGGTATTGGTGTTGTCAGGAGACGACCACGTTGTATTGGTGTTGCCAGGAGACGACCACGTTGTATTGGTGTTGCCAGGAGACGGCCACGTTGTATTGGTGTTGCCAGGAGACGGCCACGTTGTATTGGTGTTGCCAGGAGACGGCCACGTTGTATTGGTGTTGCCAGGAGACGGCCACGTTGTATTGGTGTTGCCAGGAGACGGCCACGCTGTATTGGTGTTGCCAGGAGACGGCCACGCTGTATTGGTGTTGCCAGGAGACGGCCACGCTGTATTGGTGTTGCCAGGAGACGGCCACGCTGTATTGGTGTTGCCAGGAGACGGCCACGCTGTATTGGTGTTGCCAGGAGACGGCCACGCTGTATTGGTGTTGCCAGGAGACGGCCACGCTGTATTGGTGCTGCCAGGAGACGGCCACGCTGTATTGGTGCTGCCAGGAGAGGGCCACGCTGTATTGGTGCTGCCAGGAGACGGCCACGCTGTATTGGTGTTGCCAGGAGACGGCCACGCTGTATTGGTGTTGCCAGGAGACGGCCACGTTGTATTGGTGCTGCCAGGAGACGGCCACGCTGTATTGGTGTTGCCAGGAGACGGCCACGCTGTATTGGTGTTGCCAGGAGACGGCCACGCTGTATTGGTGCTGCCAGGAGACGGCCACGCTGTATTGGTGCTGCCAGGAGACGGCCACGCTGTATTGGTGCTGCCAGGAGACGGCCACGCTGTATTGGTGCTGCCAGGAGACGGCCACGCTGTATTGGTGCTGCCAGGAGACGGCCACGTTGTATTGGTGCTGCCAGGAGACGGCCACGTTGTATTGGTGCTGCCAGGAGACGGCCACGCTGTATTGGTGCTGCCAGGAGACGGCCACGCTGTATTGGTGCTGCCAGGAGACGGCCACGTTGTATTGGTGCTGCCAGGAGACGGCCACGTTGTATTGGTGCTGCCAGGAGACGGCCACGTTGTATTGGTGCTGCCAGGAGACGGCCACGTTGTATTGGTAGCCCGCTCCATCGGTGTTGCCAGGAGATAGCCCGCTCCATCAGCAACCGGGCTTAGAATGACCACGTTGTATTGGTGTTGCCAGGAGATAACCACGTTGTATTGGTGTTGTCAGGAGATAACCACATTGTATTGGTGCTGCCAGGAGATAGCCACGGCTGCTGATGGTGCTGGGATTAGAATAACCACGTTGTATTGGTGTTGCCAGGAGATAACCACGTTGTATTGGTGCTGCCAGGAGATAGCCAGGTTGCTGATGGTGCGGGATTAGAATAACCACGTTGTATTGGTGTTGTCAGGAGATAGCCAGGTTGCTGATGGTGCTGGGATTAGAATAACCACATTGTATTGGTGTTGTCAGGAGATAGCCACGTTGTATTGGTGTTGGTCAGGAGATAGCCAGGTTGCTGATGGAGCGGGATTAGAATAACCACGTTGTATTGGTGTTGCCAAGAGATAACCACGTTGTATTGGTGTTGTCAGGAGATAGCCAGGTTGCTGATGGAGCGGGATTAGAATAACCACGTTGTATTGGTGTTGGTCAGGAGATAGCCAGGTTGCTGATGGAGCGGGATTAGAATAACCACATTGTATTGGTGTTGTCAGGAGATAGCCAGGTTGCTGATGGAGCGGGATTAGAATAACCACATTGTATTGGTGTTGTCAGGAGATAGCCAGGTTGCTGATGGAGCGGGATTAGAATAACCACATTGTATTGGTGTTGCTCAGGAGATAGCCAGGTTGCTGATGGAGCGGGATTAGAATAACCACATTGTATTGGTGTTGTCAGGAGATAGCCACGTTGTATTGGTGTTGCTCAGGAGATAGCCAGGTTGCTGATGGAGCGGGATTAGAATAACCACATTGTATTGGTGTTGTCAGGAGATAGCCAGGTTGCTGATGGAGCGGGAGAAGATGGATTACAAGAAGTCCAGAGAGAAGGAGAAACAGGGGATGAGGCCCGAAGAGAGGAGGAGGCCAGAGGGAGGAGACCACAAGGTAACTCTCTCTCTCTCTCTCTCCTTATTTTTCTGGATGAGATGACTTTATGATTTAGAACTACATGTACAGTATTCTGATCATCAAGATATGTGTTTCATTTTTTTATCAACTTGTTGATAAGACCAGACTGAAGATGATGTCTGTCTGTGTGTGTTCCAGCCAAGCCAGGAGTTGCTGATGGAGACTGGGAGAGGAGGAATACAAGAAGCCCAGGAAGGAGAAAAGCCTGGGATGAGGCCTCACTCTGTCAGGAGCCTGCCAGGGCTGAGACCACTCTGTCATTAGCCTGCCAGGTGCTGGCCTCACTCTGTCATTAGCCTGAGGCGCTGACTTTACTCTGTCATTAGCATGCCAGTATTCTGATCATCTGTCATTAGCCTTTCAGGTTTTTTTATCAACTCTGTCATAAGACCTGCCAGGAAGATGGCCTGTCTCTGTCATTCCAGCCAAGCTCAGAGTGAGGTAGTGTCATCCCAGCCTGCCAGGGAGGCCTCACTCTGTCATTAGCCCAGGAACCACCAAAAGCCTGCCAGGTGCTGGCCTCACTCTGTCATTAGCCTGCCAGGCGCTGGCCTCACTCTGTCATTAGCCTGCCAGGCGCTGGCCTCACTCTGTCATTAGCCTGCCAGGTGCTGGCCTCACTCTGTCATTAGCCTGCCAGGCGCTGGCCTCACTCTGTCATTAGCCTGCCAGGCGCTGGCCTCACTCTGTCATTAGCCTGCCAGGCGCTGGCCTCACTCTGTCATTAGCCTGCCAGGCGCTGGCCTCACTCTGTCATTAGCCTGCCAGGCGCTGGCCTCACTCTGTCATTAGCCTGCCAGGCGCTGGCCTCACTCTGTCATTAGCCTGCCAGGCGCTGGCCTCACTCTGTCATTAGCCTGCCAGGCGCTGGCCTCACTCTGTCATTAGCCTGCCAGGCGCTGGCCTCACTCTGTCATTAGCCTGCCAGGCGCTGGCCTCACTCTGTCATTAGCCTGCCAGGCGCTGGCCTCACTCTGTCATTAGCCTGCCAGGCGCTGGCCTCACTCTGTCATTAGCCTGCCATGAATAAACAACATGAATACACCCCGTGTTGCAACAATATTATGGCCTTAAAATAATATTTTCTCTCTCTCTCTGCCCTCTCACAGGCCTTCTCAACCTCCTCCCCATAACTATGAGAATGTGGAGTCCAGCTACTCAGGGAGCCACTATTCTTCCGGGTCTCCAGCGCGACCTGATGCGTCTTACAAAGGTAAATTCAGCTATTTTTGTCGGGTTTAACTCGGGCCTCAACCTAAAACCCAAAGAATTTAGATTTAACACTTCTCATACAGCTAACGTTCTGTCCAGCATACCACATGGTTGGCATACACCAAATGTATTTCTTAGAGAGCTCCAAACATTCTAGCCAGTGGTTATATTATTAGGTATTAAAGATCAAGCTAATGCGTTCTCTCTCTCCTCCCTATATGTTCTAGGTGTCTATTACAGACAGTGACCGAGGCTTCCTAAACCATCCATCTGAGTTTTTATTTGTTTGTTTTTTTCATTGCTGTATTTTTAAAACTCCCATCACTTTCTATTGGCCAAGAGCCTTGGAACAATGTACCTAGTCGTTGGCAGTGGGTTTGGGAAGGGTGTTGGTCAAGAGGGGCAGCTGAGAGCTGAAACTTGCACGCTGTCATTTGTTTTCTATTTTAATTGGCGTGACAACAAAGACAACCGAAAGGAGACGCGTAGTGATATTCTAACTCCTGCTGGCTCTTAACTGTGGATGATGATGTGGAAGATGAAGATTTAAAAAAGAGTGAAGTGTTCCTGTTTTGCTGTATTAGTCGTTTGCTGGTGTTTCTGTCCCTCCGTGGATCATGCTCGTCATGGTGGATCAGGCCTTTGCTGGATATATAACTGTGCAATCTCTGTCTCTGTATCTATGGCTGTCTATGGGATGTGCCTGTCTTTGGAGCCAAAATGGTGGCCGCGTGGTTCTGTGCACTCCCAGGTTCCAGTTCTCCTGTCCTTGTATCGTGCTGCACATCAAGGCTGAACAACATGACCGACCCACAGTCCAAAACTCTCTTATATCAGGAGAATGGATCTTTTTCTGTTAACTTCTTCCAGTCCGGAAGCGAATGGTGATCGTATGTGGACTGGTTGCTCTCTGCAAGCGCTCTACCTGTGTTCCCATGTCTTTCTAAGGGGCTGGTGTATATAGCTGCTGAGAATACGGGCTTGGAGGTGAAGTGTTGTAGGACACACTGCTATCATTGTGTTTTTATGTGCATACTTACTGAATGTGTTCTGTTCTCTTTGTGAAACTCTGACATATTCCTTGTTAGTCAACTAGAGCACAAGCCACCGCAAACCCCAATGAGTTGTTTTGTGGATTAACAAAACATGCTATTTTAAATATTAGCCCTAATATATTTGATTGGATGTGCCGTCAGTATTTGATTTTGTCTTATCTGCTTACAAACTGGCATTGGCAAATGCTTTCAGCGCTAATAGAAGTGGACCAGTAGGAATTGAATGCATGTACATTTCAGATCTGTGCCAAACATAACATTGTGCTTGTTTTGTCAGAGCTGTAGTCACTAGGAACGGGACAAAACTGGGAGGGACCAACCTGAATTTGTCCAATAGAAACTCTTGTTTTTGTTGCAAAACATTTTCCATTGCTGTATGTTTTGCTACAGTGTACAAAAGTGAATACTCCCCCGGATGTGTTTTTCCTAACCGACAGTGTCCATTGATTGAATTGTTGACTCGTTGGTCGCCTGTTAAAGTGAAAGTCGCGTCTGAATTACTGTTTCTGCATTTTATTTACTTTTATATACTTTTATTTAATCTTATTTGGCATTACTCTTAAAGGGCATTTCTTGTTTCCAGTACATACCATTCCTCGTGAAATGCCTTCACTCCCTCTGTCTCACACACACACCACTCTCTAAGAGGGTTATCACTTCCTGTGCGTGTAACATGAGTAAACATTCCCAGGGTTAACAAAGTAGAGGGACGTATTAGTCATCCACTGAATCAACAGAGCAAGTGAGAACATGATGTAATTCCACTCAATGGGACCTTTAGACTCAGACAGATGGGTGATGGGGGTCAACTTCTCCCGACAGCTGGGTGATGGGGGTCAACTTCTCCCGACAGCTGGGCAATGGGGGTCAACTTCTCCCGACAGCTGGGCAATGGGGGTCAACTTCTCCCGACAGCTGGGCAATGGGGGTCAACTTCTCCCGACAGCTGGGCAATGGGGGTCAACTTCTCCCGACAGCTGGGCAATGGGGGTCCACTTCTCCCGACAGCTTGGCAATGGGGGTCCACTTCTCCCGACAGCTGGGCAATGGGGGTCCACTTCTCCCGACAGCTGGGCAATGGGGGTCCACTTCTCCCGACAGCTGGGCAATGGGGGTCAACTTCTCCCGACAGCTGGGCAATGGGGGTCAACTTCTCCCGACAGCTGGGCAATGGGGGTCAACTTCTCCCGACAGCTGGGCAATGGGGGTCAACTTCTCCCGACAGCTGGGCAATGGGGGTCAACTTCTCCCGACAGCTGGGCAATGGGGGTCAACTGCTCCATGGCCAGTTTCATCTTTGTTGTTTTCCGTATTGAATGAGGGTGGTGATAGATTAAACACTTTGATTACCAGACTTCATACTTTAATAGGATCCACGCTATATCAAAGGGATTACAGGAGACTATATAGGGACTGTTAGAGAGAGAATACATCCCAAAATTGCACCATATTCCCTAATATATATATATATATATATATATATATATTAGTGCACTACTTTTGACCAGGGCCAATCGTGCTTTGGTTAAAAGTAGGAATTAGGGTGCCATTTGGGACGGAGACATACTGTACTGCCAATGGTCATGGTACCACCATGTTCATATCATGTATTATAGCCTAATTATTGTGTATTACATATAAAGAGTAATCCCACACAGTGTCCAGTTTGATCTAATGACATGTTATGATTCCGTCGTATTTACATTTTTCCATTGAGTGATGTTCATCATAGTCTATGATGGTGTTTTTGTTGTTGATATGCTTTGTCCAAGTTGGTAGCGTCTGCCTCAATACTTTCTTTTTTTTTGAGACTTCTGTGCGTATCAAAGACATTCTAGATGTGTGAAATGTTCTGACTTGTTGGATGGATGGGATTTGTGCCATAGGGATGTTTTTTGTTTTTTCAGGGACTTGTAGATAACGGGGAATCTCAGCTCCTTCTAGGGTAATGACGGTGAGGAGTATTGGTGTAGAACCGCCCAGAACTGAGATCTGTCTTTTTGTGGGATAATAGCACCATCTTGTGGACATATTGAATATCAAATTAAAACATGTACATTATCTGATCACACAGTGAGTGCATATTGGTGATTGCTGTGTAATGATTGTCCTATATGCTTTGAGTGCAATCTGAACCAAAATCAAGTAAAATTTTTGTTTTGCCATCCAGAGCCTGAATGTAATCTACAAATGAAATCATAAAAGTGACTGTTGACACTTACTGTGACTGTTTTTGTATCATGAACTGAATAAACAGTTGACATTGACATTTGCATGTGTTTATTTACAATTATTTGTCTAACTTCAGGTTCTGTATCACATTTCTATCAAGACTATTGGAGATCAAAGTATGATGCAAGGCACAAGTGAATGGTTTATGAAAGGCCCAACTAGCCTAAATGTGTTGAGCATGTGGTGCCGTTGGCTGTCCTGGAAAATTCAGACTCAGGAATTTGCTTACAGCATTTATTCTGTGAGTTACAGGTTTAGTTGGCAGATATTATACAACACATGGCTGGAAAACCATATTGCAAGTTGTTCAACAGCCCTGTATCCCTTTCCATTGGCAATCAAAGCACACACCATGTCAGTGTATAGTCAACCATACTCTACATCCCAATGTGCTGCCATTACTCAAAACCTGGCACTTAATATATCGTCGTACAGCTACTTATTTTGTAGTCATTAAACAATAGTCACTGTGACACTGTAGGAGTTCTAGATTTGTTGGGGTTCTAGATCAGCTTGACCATTTTGAATAATACACCCACTTAGCCAGGCCTTCAATATCATTTCTCAGTGTGCCGTGCCTTTTAGAGTGAATTGCAGAGTTACCACCCATGACTGCATTTGTTAGTGATAGAGACATGGTTGTTAATTTCTGTTAATCTTCACTCCTGTGGCCTTTAACCAAGTGAGTTGCTAGGCAAATATTATAATTATACTCTTTATGACCATACATTACATATCTCATAAGGCCTTATATGAGGTCTAGTTTCACCCTCCTACAGTTGTCTGAAACTTGAGGTTTACAGGACACATCAGGCCTGCAAGTAGGGTAGCAAAATTCCAGTAATTTTCTCCGAATTACCAGATAAAGAAAATATATATTCTGGTTTGATAATATTTAAGGAATTTTCCAACCAGGATTCCTGGAAAATGTACCAGAATTGTGCAACCCTTCTTGCAAGTCACATATAGCGTATTCAGATCCCTTCACTTTCCCACATTTTGTTACATTAGTTATATTCTAAAATTGATTAAAAACTTTTTTGTCCTCATCAATCTACATACAAAAAAATAATATGAACAGAAGTTATTTTTGTGCAAATTTATTAAAAATAACATTATCTTATTTACATACAGTACCAGTCAAAAGTTTGGACGCACCTACTCATTCAAGGGTTTTATTTTATTTTTTACTATATTCTACATTGTAGACTATTAGTGAAGACATCACAACTATGAAATAACATGAAATCATGTAGAAACCAAAAATGTTTTAAACAAATCGAAATATGTTTTAGATTCTTCAAAGAAGCCACCCTTTGACTTGATGACAGCTTTGCACACTCTTGTCATTCTCTCAACTAGCTTCACCTGGAATGTTTTTCCAACAGTCTCGAAGGAGTTCCCACATATGCTGAGCACTTGTCTGCTTTTCCTTCCCTCTGTGGTCCAACTCATCCCAAACCATCTCAATTGGGTTGAGGGCGGATGATTGTGGAGGCCAAGTCATCTGATGCAGCACTCCATCACTCTCCTTCTTGGTCAAATAGCCCTTATACAGCCTGGAGGTGTGTTGGGTCATTGTCCTGTTGAAAAACAAATGATAGTCCCACTAAGTGCAAGCTAGATGGGATGGCATATCGCTGGTTAAGTGTGCCTTGAATTCTAAATAAGTCACTGACAGTGTCACAAGCAAAGCAGCCCCACTCCATCACCCCTCTTCCTCCATACTTCACGGTGGGAACCACACATGCTGAGATCATCCGTTCACCTACTCTGTCTCTCACAAAGACACAGCTGTTTTCCACCAGTCTAATGTCCATTACTCGTGTTTCTTGGCCCAAGTCTCTTCTTCTTATTGGTGTCCTTTAGTTGTGGTTCGCTTGCAATAATTCAACCATGAAGGCCTGATTTACACAGTCTCCTCTGAACAATTGATGTTGAGATGTGTCTGTTACTTGAACTTTGTGAAGAATTTTTTTATTTCTGAGGCTGGTAACTCTAATGAACTTATCCTCTGCAGCAGAGGTAACTCTGGGTCTTCCTTTCCTGTGGCGGTCCTCATGAGAGCCAGTTTCATCATAGTGCTTGATAGTTTTTGCAACTGCACTTGAAGAAATGTAAAAGTTCTTGAAATTTTCCGGATTGACTGACCTTCATGTCTTAGAGTAATGATGGACTGCCCTTTCCATTTCAGTAATGGATGCAAAAAATGTAACTAAATGATTTGATGAATGTTGAAAAATGTATGTTATTTATCTTTGTTTAGTATAAGATTAATCAATCAAAAACACACATGCAAAAACAAAGATATTAAAAACAATTAGAAAAACTCTACCTGCAGTAGAGCTTGTTGAATAAAAAGTGAATTTGTTATCATAACTTAAACAAATTGAGTTGATGTGACTTCTCATTTAGTTTTGAGTCAGCACCACATACACATTATAAGTAATAATGACTTTTAATTGACTAAAAGACATCTAGTAAGTTGAAAAAGCCTTATTGTTTACAGTGTTATAATGTTACACTGAGAACTTGTGTTGTGCTGCATTCCATCTTTAAGGTTCCTCTTGTCAGGGAAAAATGTTGGTCTGGGTATTCCCACTGACCTGTAGAGAGAACATGTATACAGGAATAACATCATTCTGGTGATGCCCTGGTTTTAACTGTAGAGAGAGAACATGTATACAGGTATAACATCATTCTGGTGATGCCCTGGTTTTACCTGTAGAGAGAGAACATGTATACAGGAATAACATCATTCTGGTGATGCCCTGGTTTTACCTGTAGAGAGAGAACATGTATACAGGTATAACATCATTCTGGTGATGCCCTGGTTTTACCTGTAGAGAGAACATGTATACAGGTATAACATCATTCTGGTGATGCCCTGGTTTTACCTGTAGAGAGAACATGTATACAGGAATAACATCATTCTGGTGATGCCCTGGTTTTACCTGTAGAGAGAGAACATGTATACAGGTATAACATCATTCTGGTGATGCCCTGGTTTTACCTGTAGAGAGAACATGTATACAGGAATAACGTCATTCTGGTGATGCCCTGGTTTTACCTGTAGAGAGAGAACATGTATACAGGTATAACATCATTCTGGTGATGCCCTGGTTTTACCTGTAGAGAGAGAACATGTATACAGGTATAACATCATTCTGGTGATGCCCTGGTTTTAACTGTAGAAAGAACATGTATACAGGAATAACATCATTCTGGTGATGCCCTGGTTTTACCTGTAGAGAGAACATGTATACAGGTATAACATCATTCTGGTGATGCCCTGGTTTTAACTGTAGAAAGAACATGTATACAGGAATAACATCGTTCTGGTGATGCCCTGGTTTTACCTGTAGAGAGAGAACATGTATACAGGTATAACATCATTCTGGCGATGCCCTGGTTTTACCTGTAGAGAGAGAACATGTATACAGGTATAACATCATTCTGGTGATGCCCTGGTTTTACCTGTAGAGAGAACATGTATACAGGTATAACATCATTCTGGTGATGCCCTGGTTTTACCTGTAGAGAGAGAACATGTATACAGGTATAACATCATTCTGGTGATGCCCTGGTTTTACCTGTAGAGAGAGAACATGTATACAGGTATAACATCATTCTGGTGATGCCCTGGTTTTACCTGTAGAGAGAGAACATGTATACAGGTATAACATCATTCTGGTGATGCCATGGTTTTACCTGTAGAGAGAGAACATGTATACAGGTATAACATCATTCTGGTGATGCCCTGGTTTTACCTGTAGAGAGAACATGTATACAGGTATAACATCATTCTGGTGATGCCCTGGTTTTAACTGTAGAGAGAACATGTATACAGGAATAACATCATTCTGGTGATGCCATGGTTTTACCTGTAGAGAGAACATGTATACAGGTATAACATCATTCTGGCGATGCCCTGGTTTTACCTGTAGAGAGAACATGTATACAGGTATAACATCATTCTGGTGATGCCATGGTTTTACCTGTAGAGAGAACATGTATACAGGAATAACATCGCTCTGGTGATGCCCTGGTTTTACCTGTAGAGAGAGAACATGTATACAGGAATAACATCATTCTGGCGATGCCCTGGTTTTACCTGTAGAGAGAGAACATGTATACAGGAATAACATCATTCTGGGATGCCCTGGTTTTACCTGTAGAGAGAGAACATGTATACAGGTATAACATCATTCTGGTGATGCCCTGGTTTTACCTGTAGAGAGAACATGTATACAGGAATAACATCATTCTGGTGATGCCATGGTTTTACCTGTAGAGAGAACATGTATACAGGAATAACATCATTCTGGTGATGCCCTGGTTTTACCTGTAGAGAGAACATGTATACAGGTATAACATCATTCTGGTGATGCCCTGGTTTTACCTGTAGAGAGAACATGTATACAGGTATAACATCATTCTGGTGATGCCCTGGTTTTACCTGTAGAGAGAACATGTATACAGGTATAACATCATTCTGGTGATGCCCTGGTTTTACCTGTAGAGAGAACATGTATACAGGTATAACATCATTCTGGTGATGCCCTGGTTTTACCTGTAGAGAGAACATGTATACAGGAATAACATCATTCTGGTGATGCCCTGGTTTTACCTGTAGAAAGAGAACATGTATACAGGAATAACGTCATTCTGGTGATGCCCTGGTTTTACCTGTAGAGAGAACATGTATACAGGTATAACATCATTCTGGTGATGCCCTGGTTTTACCTGTAGAGAGAACATGTATACAGGTATAACATCATTCTGGTGATGCCCTGGTTTTACCTGTAGAGAGAACATGTATACAGGTATAACATCGTTCTGGTGATGCCCTGGTTTTACCTGTAGAGAGAACATGTATACAGGAATAACATCGTTCTGGTGATGCCCTGGTTTTACCTGTAGAGAGAACATGTATACAGGTATAACATCGTTCTGGTGATGCCCTGGTTTTACCTGTAGAGAGAACATGTATACAGGTATAACATCATTCTGGTGATGCCCTGGTTTTACCTGTAGAGAGAACATGTATACAGGTATAACATCATTCTGGTGATGCCCTGGTTTTACCTGTAGAGAGAACATGTATACAGGTATAACATAATTCTGGTGATGCCCTGGTTTTACCTGTAGAGAGAACATGTATACAGGAATAACATCATTCTGGTGATGCCCTGGTTTTACCTGTAGAGAGAGAACATGTATACAGGAATAACATCATTCTGGTGATGCCTTGGTTTTACCTGTAGAGAGAACATGTATACAGGTATAACATCATTCTGGTGATGCCCTGGTTTTACCTGTAGAGAGAACATGTATACAGGTATAACATCATTCTGGTGATGCCCTGGTTTTACCTGTAGAGAGAACATGTATACAGGTATAACATCGTTCTGGTGATGCCCTGGTTTTACCTGTAGAGAGAACATGTATACAGGAATAACATCGTTCTGGTGATGCCCTGGTTTTACCTGTAGAGAGAACATGTATACAGGTATAACATCGTTCTGGTGATGCCCTGGTTTTACCTGTAGAGAGAACATGTATACAGGTATAACATCATTCTGGTGATGCCCTGGTTTTACCTGTAGAGAGAACATGTATACAGGAATAACATCATTCTGGTGATGCCCTGGTTTTACCTGTAGAGAGAACATGTATACAGGAATAACATCATTCTGGTGATGCCCTGGTTTTACCTGTAGAGAGAACATGTATACAGGAATAACATCATTCTGGTGATGCCCTGGTTTTACCTGTAGAGAGAACATGTATAAAGGTATAACATCATTCTGGTGATGCCCTGGTTTTTACCTGCAGCACAAACATGTCTCCTGCAAAAGGAGAGAATAAAAAAAGATGAAAGTGAGTCATGCTGGGTTGCAGTCATCAGGGAAAGTACAATGTCCCATTTCGTCTAACTCTTCCCTGTGAATTGAAGTAGAAAGGAGGGGTTGGTGCTTCAGTAGAGCTGGTTTACCAACATACCTGACATTGTCATGGTTCGCTTGGATGTGGCAACACCACTGAAACTGCCCACAGTACACGACGTCATACAATGGTTCTATTCTCCTTTGAGACACATCACTGCCCCCTGCCTGTAACCATACGTATGAGTGTTACGGCCTGGTTTCCCGGACAGATTAAGCCTCGTTCTGGACGAAGAAGCACTTTCAGTGGAGGATCTCCTTCGATCATGTTTGAAGTTAAGGCTTTTTCTGTGACTAGAAACCTTCCCAATATCAGGCAAACTCTTCTCAGGTTATTAAAACATTGTTTCTCACAACTTAACCAGAGGCATTGACACCTGTTGACATACCTGCTACACACACTACCAGAAACAATGACTGAAATTCATCAGCGCATCTCAGGCAAGGTTTCTAGCTGTGTGGGCAACTTGTGACACTTGGAAAGGACCCTGTGAGATATAGGGTAATGTTGTACATTGTTACAGTCCTCGAGGAGATTTGTGTCATTAATGATTTGTCTTATCATTGTAGTTACAACTATTCCAATACAGCAATATGGTTCTTTGCTCAAGTATTACCATATATACACCACCGTTCAAAAGTTTGGGGTCAGCTTAGAAATGTTCTTGTTTTTGAAAGAAAAGCACATTTTCTAGGCACAGTTCCTCTGTCCAGTGTCTGTGTTCTTTTGCGCATCTTAATCTTTTATTTTTTTTGGCCAATCTGAGATATGGCTCTTTCTTTGCAACTCTGCCTAGAAAGCCAGCATCTCGGAGTCGCCTATTCATTGTTGACGTTGAGACTGGTGTTTTGCGGGTACTATTTAATGAAGCTGCCAGTTGAGGACCTGTGAGGTATCTGTTTCTCAAACTAGAAACTCTAATGTACTTGTCCTCCTACTCAGTTGTGCACCGGGGCCTCCCACTCCTCTTTCTATTCTGGTTAGGGCCAGTTTGCGCTGTTCTGTGAAGGGAGTAGTACACAGCGTTGTACGAGATCTTCAGTTTCTTGGCAATTTCTCACATGGAATAGCCTTCATATCTCAGATCAAGAATAGACTGATAAGTTTCAGAAGAAAGTGCTTTGTTTCTAGCCACTTTGAGCCTGTAATCGAACCCACAAATGCTGATGCTCCAGATACTCAACTAGTCTAAAGAAGGCCAGTTTTATTGCTTCTTTAATCATACAACAGTTTTCAGCTGTGCTAACATAATTGCAAAAGGGTTTTGTAATTATCAATTACCCTTTTAAAATGATCAACTTGGATTAGCTAACATAATGTGACATTGGAACACAGGAGTGATGGTTGCTCATAATGGGCCTCTGTGCGCCTATGTAGATATTCCATTTAAAAAAAAACACAGTTTCCAGCTACAATAGTCATTTACAACATTAACAATGTCTACACTATATTTCTGATCAAGTTGATGTTATTTTAATGGACAAAAGATGCGCTTTTCTTTCAAAAACAAGGACATTTCTAAGTGACCCCAAACTTTTGAACGGTAGTGTATGTAGTGTGAATATATATATACATATATACACACATATATATACACACATATATATACATTGCCTTGCGAATGTATTCGGCCCCCTTGAACTTTGCGACCTTTGCCACATTTCAGGCTTCAAACATAAAGATATAAAACTGTTTTTTTTTGTGAAGAATGGTGGGACACAATCATGAAGTGGAACAACATTTATTGGATATTTCAAACTTTTAATAAATCAAAAACTGAAAAATTGGGCGTGCAAAATTATTCAGCCCCCTTAAGTTAATACTTTGTAGCACCACCTTTTGCTGCAATTACAGCTGTAAGTCGCTTGGGGTATGTCTCTATCAGTTTTTCACATCAAGAGACTGATTTTTTTCCCATTCCTCCTTGCAAAACAGCTCGAGCTCAGTGAGGTTGGATGGAGAGCATTTGTGAACAGCAGTTTTCAGTTCTTTCCACAGATTCTCGATTAGATTCAGGTCTGGACTTGGACTTGGCCATTCTAACACCTGGATATGTTTATTTTTGAACCATTCCATTGTAGATTTTGCTTTATGTTTTGGATCATTGTCTTGTTGGAAGACAAATCTCCGTCCCAGTCTCAGGTCTTTTGCAGACTCCATCAGGTTTTCTTCCAGAATGGTCCTGTATTTGGATCCATCCATCTTCCCATCAATTTTAACCATCTTCCCTGTCCCTGCTGAAGAAAAGCAGGCCCAAACCATGATGCTGCCACCACCATGTTTGACAGTGGGGATGGTTTGGTCAGGGTGATGAGCTGTGTTGCTTTTACGCCAAACATAACGTTTTGCATTGTTGCCAAAAAGTTCAATTTTGGTTTCATCTGACCAGAGCACCTTCTTCCACATGTTTGGTGTGTCTCCCAGGTGGCTTGTGGCAAACTTTAAACAACACTTTTTATGGATATCTTTAAGAAATGGCTTTCTTCTTGCCACTCTTCCATAAAGGCCAGATTTGTGCAATATACGACTGATTGTTGTCCTATGGACAGAGTCTCCCACCTCAGCTGTAGATCTCTGCAGTTCATCCAGAGTGATCATGGGCCTCTTGGCTGCATCTCTGATCAGTCTTCTCCTTGTATGAGCTGAAAGTTTAGAGGGACGGCCAGGTCTTGGTAGATTTGCAGTGGTCTGATACTCCTTCCATTTCAATATTATCGCTTGCACAGTGCTCCTTGGGATGTTTAAAGCTTGGGAAATCTTTTTGTATCCAAATCCGGCTTTAAACTTCTTCACAACAGTATCTCGGACCTGCCTGGTGTGTTCCTTGTTCTTCATGATGCTCTCTGCGCTTTTAACGGACCTCTGAGACTATCACAGTGCAGGTGCATTTATACGGAGACTTGATTACACACAGGTGGATTGTATTTATCATCATTAGTCATTTAGGTCAACATTGGATCATTCAGAGATCCTCACTGAACTTCTGGAGAGAGTTTGCTGCACTGAAAGTAAAGGGGCTGAATAATTTTGCACGCCCAATTTTTCAGTTTTTGATTTGTTAAAAAAGTTTGAAATATCCAATAAATGTAAATTCCACTTCATGATTCTGTCCCACATGTTGTTGATTCTTCACAAAAAATACAGTTTTATATCTTTATGTTTGAAGCCTGAAATGTGGCAAAGGGTCGCAAAGTTCAAGGGGGCCGAATACTTTCGCAAGGCACTGTATATATATATATATATATATATATATATATATATATATTCACACTACATACACTACCGTTCAAAAGTTTGGGGTCACTTAGAAATGTCCTTGTTTTTGAAAGAAAAGCGCATCTTTTGTCCATGTATATATACACATATATATACACATATATATATATACACACATATATATACACATGTATACACATCTGTATATATATATATATATGTGTGTGTGTATATATGTATATATATATAAAATCCTAAACCGTATGAAACCTAACCTTTTGCACTTCTATTGACAGCAAAAAGTTATTCTGTGTCATTATCAATGCACTGATTATACCAGTTACATACATTAAGGATTCTTGCCTGTGTTGAATTCATTCAATCTGATGAGGCTACCTCGGTTGAAACCTTTAGGCTATGTTATAAAACATTTTCTGGCACCATTGCATCAGTCAGGTATGTTAGCCTACAAAACGTTTTCATTTACAGATAAACTGTGAATCAGAGTGATACACTTGGAATTACTATTACAACACTATGAATACACAGACTAGTGAATGAAAATCGTCATGCATACAGCAATAAATATACTCTGACAGGTCAAGGTGTACATTGGCTAACTCACCTGTTTCGGTCTTTCGGCATCATAAAATGTTCCATGTAATAAACATGTCATTATATATCAAGTAGAGCGTGAAGTAAACTTGAACTATGTAGATATCAATCGATCCTGAAGAGCAGTCACTCATGTCACACCTGAGAAATGAAAGTAAATGCAGACGTCCTGAAATGAGAACATGCCGTGTTGAGACATGGAAAACTAGGAAAATACACGCCCAGTTTTATCAGATCCACTTTTCGTGCACTCATAGGAGAGGACAGGACAACTCCTAAACAATTCACCCGAGACAGTGGTTTTACCGTTGATGGCAAACCCAAGAAATTACCTCTACCAAATGTGCCGAACCCCTTTTAATTCATGCCATTTACCTTTTTCTTGAGCTGATAAGCCTTGGGCACGTCTTCAGGAAAAACCGGTAGAGGTTGTCGCAGGCAGAGAGGATTTCTTATTATCAGACTCAAGCAAGCAACTTCTGTAATTAAACCAGCCTTTTGAATAGTCTTGACTTAAACTGTGTGAAAGTACTTCATAGTAGCCAAAGGTTCTGCTATTTCCCCTAAAAACGTGATGGTTAGCAATTAACATTGTCAAAGTGCTTTCTTTAACTTTTTCTACTGCACTGCAATGAACTGAAATTTGTCAATGTTTGTACATTTTTGCCTTAAAATGATAATAATTCATGCTTATTTCTTCTGCAGACAGTATTTCAGCCCATGCAGTATTTTATAAAGTCTAATGGGAGTTAAATTATGGAGTTAATTATTTGTTCAGTTGTTAATGAGAGATCAGAAGAGGGATACTAAAGAGGGAAAGATTATGGAACAGGAGTAACATCTACCCCTCCCTTATGGAACAGGAGTAACATCTACCCCCTCCCTTATGGAACAGGAGTAACATCTCACCCCTCCCTTATGGAGCAGGAGTAACATCTACCCCCTCCCTTATGGAGCAGGAGTAACATCTACCCCTCCCTTATGGAGCAGGAGTAACATCTCCCCCCTCCCTTATGGAGCAGGAGTAACATCTACCCCCTCCCTTATGGAGCAGGAGTAACATCTCACCCCTCCCTTATGGAGCAGGAGTAACATCTCCCCTCCCTTATGGAGCAGGAGTAACATCTATCCCTCCCTTATGGAGCAGGAGTAACATCTCCCCCCTCCCTTATGGAGCAGGAGTAACATCTACCCCTCCCTTATGGAGCAGGAGTAACATCTCCCCCCTCCCTTATGGAGCAGGAGTAACATCTACCCCTCCCTTATGGAGCAGGAGTAACATCTCACCCCTCCCTTATGGAGCAGGAGTAACATCTCACCCCTCCCTTATGGAACATGGAGCAGGAGTAACATCTCCCCCTCCCTTATGGAGCAGGAGTAACATCTCACCCCTCCCTTATGGAGCAGGAGTAACATCTCACCCCTCCCTTATGGAGCAGGAGTAACATCTCACCCCTCCCTTATGGAACAGGAGTAACATCTCCCCCTCCCTTATGGAGCAGGAGTAACATCTCCCCCCTCCCTTATGGAGCAGGAGTAACATCTCACCCCTCCCTTATGGAACAGGAGTAACATCTACCCCCTCCCTTATGGAGCAGGAGTAACATCTACCCCTCCCTTATGGAGCAGGAGTAACATCTACCCCCTCCCTTATGGAGCAGGAGTAACATCTCACCCCTCCCTTATGGAACAGGAGTAACATCTACCCCCTCCCTTATGGAGCAGGAGTAACATCTACCCCCTCCCTTATGGAGCAGGAGTAACATCTCACCCCTCCCTTATGGAGCAGGAGTAACATCTCACCCCTCCCTTATGGAACAGGAGTAACATCTCCCCCTCCCTTATGGAGCAGGAGTAACATCTCCCCCCCTCCCTTATGGAGCAGGAGTAACATCTCCCCCCCTCCTTATGGAGCAGGAGTAACATCTCACCCCTCCCTTATGGAGCAGGAGTAACATCTCCCCCTCCCTTATGGAGCAGGAGTAACATCTCCCCCTCCCTTATGGAGCAGGAGTAACATCTCACCCCTCCCTTATGGAGCAGGAGTAACATCTCACCCCTCCCTTATGGAGCAGGAGTAACATCTCCCCCCTCCCTTATGGAACAGGAGTACATCTCCCCCCTCCCTTATGGATAGGAGATGTCCTCATCTCCTCCCTTATGGAGCAGGATAACATCTCTCTCCTCCCTTATGGAGCAGGATAAGATGTCTACCCCTCCCTTATGGAGCCTCCTCCTCCCTTATGGAGCAGGATAAGATGTCCTCTCTCCTCCCTTATGG